>NC_051227.1:22826157-22921157 GCF_015220715.1 Pygocentrus nattereri | reverse complement strand
ACCTTGTAAAATTGTAACTTTGTAGGAGAAGGGAAAAGTCTACTTTACTTTTAATATAAAGTCAATGGAACCAGACTTTGGGACATTTCTCTTGGTCTATTTTTAATTAAATTTAAAAACAATGTAAAGGGCAGCAGACATTTTCAAATTATGTCAAAAACTGAAAAATGACAGAAATGGACATACAAGGTTTTTTTCTGACAGCTGCGATATTTAAAAGCATTGTAAGGTAAAATTGGCCCCCAAAAAACTTAGTGTTTTCAGATTTACCACTTTTATTTCATCATCATCAACATTACCATCTAAAATGACCTGTGAACCTACATTTATCTTCATGAGTTTTCCATGTAAACAAAATAGCCATATTTCTGTAATAGACATCATGACCCCCAGTTCCCATCACCACTATTGTAAATAAATCTGAGTCAGTAAGTTTCACTAAAATGAACTGCTTCACATCCACTCTGAATGACTTTGTTTACTCCTCCACCACTAAATTACACAGATTTAAAAGGGAGCCAAAAAAAATCATCGGCATTCCCCTTCATAGACAATCTCATTAGCATTTCATCTGCAGTCAAATTAAAGGCAGCCGATGCTCGCTGGCTCTCAGAAGATTTGAGTGTGGCTCCAGATTACTGCTGCTGGTAGGAGGTGAGAACACACTCCTTGCCCTGCACTGTGCAGCACATGAGGGGGGGGGGGCCCATATCGGAGGAGTGCATTGTGTTTCTGCACAGCCGTAGCGGAGGAGAAGAATGGACAAGCTGTCAGGAGGGACTCTTAAACCTAAATGCCATCGCCAGCGTCATCGGAAAGCCATTCAAAGAAGCAATCACCACATCACCCCTCACAGACCCAAAAGTGGGAGGCTTTTAATGTTTTCAAGTGGGCCGTACATGGAAAAAAATAAAAGAACAGCACGGCTCTGCTGAGAGATAAAAGGATGGAGAGAACTGTGAAGACTGGCATGAAAACTTAGAACTTGCACTTTAGATGCACGGATGTTTTTCTTTAGCGATATCCGGAGTGACATAAACTATGTTCAAAGGAAAAAGTAGCATTCAAAACTATCACTCTGGAAATCAATCAAGAAAAAAGAACCTGATTTACTGTATTGTGCAAAAGTCAAAGACCCTTCATTCATTTAAGTTCCAGTCAAAAGAGCTATTAAGAACACATCATCGATTTTTCAGATTCTGAGCAGATGGGACAGAAGATAATCGACGTGTATAAGAAAGGGAAAAGTCAAAAGAAAACATGCAAAAGAGGAGTTTTCAAAACTAGAATTCAAAAATTAGTAAAAGATTTATAGAAAATGGGATTCCTGATGAGACCCAGTAGACCGCCAAAAACTTTCACCATCAGATAAACAGCATAAAGCTTTCATCCTTGAGACACTGCGAATGCAAGTGAATTGATTTCAAGTCTAATATATGTAACATTTCTCATGATGTTGTAAGAAAATTAAGATTATTTAATCTGGTTCTATACATATTCCATGTTATATGTAATTTTATCTTGAGTCGTATTCCATTGGCAGGCCATTTTACATGTTTCATATTATTTTTTTTAAAAAAGCAGAATTATTTCTCAACAAATATAAAATTATCTGCCAATGGAATAAGAAACTTTCACTAAATGAAATAATTTAAAAGAAGTAAAAGTAGGGAAAAATGTATAGAAATAGGTTAAATCATTTTATATTATTCTTCCAACAACATTTATATATACATATAGCTGATCTCGGACAAAAATCTCATATCTCCAAAATAAGTAAGTAAATAAATAAATAAATAAATAAATAAATAAATAAAAACCTACTTTTCTATTAATGTAAGTCAATGGAACCAGACTTTTTTCCCCATGTCATTTTGGGCTGTTCATGAAAATTACACTAAAGGGAAAAAATGTGTAGCTGTCAAAAAGCCTCTATTGAGCAAAGCAAAATTTGCAAATCCAACAAAGAATCTGGTGGTCTCAGAATACTGGACTGACCACCCAGAGTCCAGACCTCAACATTACTGCATATTACATATATATAGAAACTGAAAAATACAACCAACTTCCAAGACTGAACTTCTGGAAAAACTAAAAGCAAAAGGCAAATTAGGCAAAAAACATAGGAATCCAAAAATAGAGACCAATGAAACACAAAAAAAAACTTGACTAGGAACACTAAGGAATTCCAGGAAACAAGTACAGAACTAGGATGAAATCAAAAATCCTCAAATAACTGTAGCAAGGCTCGCAAAGGAACATGTAAACAAATGGGTATACATATGGAGACAGACAGGTTACACCAGTGCCTGATGGGCTAATGACAGGACAGGTCCAGGGCAAAGCTAGAGCTGTGGAAGACCATTCCTGGATGGACTGGATGCTCCAACTCAAGTCTCCCGGCAATAGGACACACGACAATAATACAGGGAAAGCATGGACACACTAAATACTGAAAAGCAGTACAATTATGTTTAGGAGCTCAGGCTTTTGTGTTATTTTCTGTTCTCAGTTTTTTTTTTCTGGTAACTTGTATTTATATGCCGTTTTGACTGGAAATGAAATAAAACATGAAGGGTGGTCTTGGATATTTATCAGTACTGTATCTCAAATCATGAAAGCTCAGGCTATTTGACACATGCTGAATGGATTACTAGGACCTGGCAGATATTTTGGTTTGTCACTTTTTTCCCGTAGTCCATCAGTTCCAATGCTAACCGACATTGAGGTAAGAAGTACAGTGTTTGAACACTATGCCAGCAAAAAGAGCGGCTAAGTGGACATGGCAGCTTCATAATTAAACATTCATTCCAGTCATCTAGTTGCTAATAGCTCGAGTTAGAAAATAATTAAAAACAAACCTTGATTGCAGTAATTTGCCAAGTCTTCAGCCACAGCGCACACACATGTCAATCAAATGACTTTTACCAAACAGGACAGGCCTGAAAGGAACAGCAACAGGCCCTGTGTACACATGTCCATTAACAATCCACGTACCAACTCGCACCTCACTTCCATCTGCAATGCTGTCAGACCTTTCTACACTGATGAGAAACCTGAGAGACACTTAGTCCATTAATATTCCACTTTGTTTAAAGGGATGGCGGAGATCAACACTTACATACAGAGTGTGGGCGCCAGAGAGAGAGAGCGAGAGAGCCCAGAGATCTATAAATAACACTGAAAAGACTCCTACCATTGTCTTCAATGGAGAAATAGAAGGTGTCGCTGGTGGCATTGTTTTCATCTCGAAGTACGTAGCATACGTGCATGTCATCAATGTCAGCTGAGGGAGAGATGGTGAAAATGCATCAGAGGGACAGACACAAATGCTGAAAGTTGTTGTTGAAGTATTTCAGAATATATTCATCCACTACTGTTCAAGAGATATTTTCATCTACTACTATAAAGAAGAGTTAAGTTGAAAAACTGAGAATGTTTTTTTTTTCTCAAATGAATACATCAACAATCAACAAGCTACTCACACGCACTTACGTCATGCACCGTAATTCAGTGACTGTGTCGTGTGTTAATATCATTTGTTCGCTTAAAGCCGGAACAAACAATGGACATCGCAATATGCCACACAGTTTATTAAATGAAGTTTAGGTATGATTTAAAACCCTTCGAGGTCTTCTGAGGTTATGCTGGTAAATGCACTTATAAGAAAACTTCAATCACTATGGATGGTCTGTGGACAGAAGTCAATAATAAAGCAGCTTCTTTAAAGATCACATTTAATGGAAAACCCATTTTTCTGGCTTTTAAATTAGATTGTGATAACAGTTTTGTGATGTCACAAAAAACAATGCATGATCAAGAAATATGGTAGCATATAGGCCCTTTAAATAATTGAAACATTTATGGAGAAAGAAATTTAAGAGGACCTTAACTCTATGCAGTCAAGCATAACTGCTACAAGGTTTTTTTTTGTCAGTTTGATCACTGACACGCTAAAAAATGACAGCGAAACAGGACCAACAGTTTACAGTGTTCATCAGCATTTTGTATCTCTTCTAATGTTGAAACAAGACTGGGCATTGGCAGCAACTTTACCATACCATATGTATCACGACAAGTGTTACTATAAGTGAGGATACAATGACAGTATGTACTGTGAGATGTACGACAGGCATTTTTTCTTAATGTCTACCTTAAAATTTGATTACGGAAAATTATATCAGTGATGTTTGGTGTAATATTAACAGCAAACAACAAAACGTTCACTAACATGTAGATGCAGATCACACAGAGCTCAGTAACGTCATCTAAAGCAGCGTAAACAGTTAACAGCTAAGCGCTAATCACACTAGACTACAAACTAATAACGCTGCAAAACTAATCACAGCTGTAAAAGTGAAACTAAAGCCCAGTCATAAATGGTGCACAAGCCTTGCGGTTTAATGTGGCCTCACTGCAACAGTGTGGATTTAGCCATGGCACATTTTCCCCAAATTTCTTGAATCACAGATGAGGACCAATCACAGTGTATTTCTGTTGACAGCTGTCTGGTCAGAACGGCAAGACGTGAGCAAAAATGCATTTGTTTATTTATTTAAGCAATTCAAAGAATTGTTTGTAATTAGTAAAATTAAAAAAGGGGAAGGTCTGTCCTACATGCACATGTTTAAACCTAGTACCCTTGAGGTTTCTTGAACCATAGGTCTGACATCACCAAGGTGAGGTCTTTAAGGAAGACTGCTGGGCTTAAGGTGGCATTTGAGACTGAGCTTAACTCAAACACACAGCTAACAAGCAGCTCCCACACCTTTCCATTTGTTAATAAAAGATACATCATGCACACAGCAGGACTGGTAAAAATAATGAATTAACTCTGTGCTCAGTCTCTCCTACACGTGAAAGGCCGGACTGAAATATTTTCTTCTCCAACAATACAAATAGTAGTAAATCTATAAGGCATCAGTATTAGTTTGCAATGTGCTGGATTTTATATCACAGGGTAAGATTTTAATACAGCAATGTTATACATAGGACTGCTCATAACCAATATTACTGCAAATATTCAAAAACTCTAGGAGAATAAAGAAAGCTCTGTGAATAAGGAGAGATGTGTTTCACATCAATAAGTAAACAACAAAGAATATTTTTACAAATATTATTAAATATCAAATAATTAAATATTATTAATATTATTATTATTATTTCTAAGCCACTTATCCTTGTGGGTTGTGGTGGGAGCTGTAACTATTATTTTACTGATATTATTATAACTGATATTTAACTGATATTATAATAATACTACTACTACTACTAATAATAATAATAATAGCTTTGACATTATTTATTGCATAAAATACTAATCAGTCATAGCATGCAGAATTAAATACTATTTTTGAATTAAATACTATATTTTATTTTGATGGAAATTACCTGGCAACCCTGAGCACTACTGGTGCCTTGCTAGCAATTCACTTCATAAACAAAACTCTGTTTTGCCAGACTTATAAAACCGACGCAATGAAGCATTATTATTTTATTTTAATATTCGTCACAGTCCTAATTCTACTGTATACTAGCACATACACATCATGTAAAGGCAAATACGAATACTGCCAATACTGCCTATTTAGCATATATTGCTGTCTTGATATTTTGACACACCTCACACTGTTTTGCCAAATATTAATAAAGTATTTAAAATTAATTAAAGGAACTGCTACCCATTCATTCTTCACTGTGTCTACAGACACAGCGACGCTCCACAAGATCTCAAAGTTTTTAATGGTGCCTTAGGTTCACTTAATAAACTGTGTCTCATCTTGTATTGGAATTTCAGTGATTTCTGGTGGTATTTGTCCTTTAAATGAGCAGACCCGACAATCAACACCAGTGTACGACACATGGACATCCATGTACATCGTACATGCTTGCTCTTGTTGACTGCCAGTGTAACATAATACAGTTTGTAAATCAGTATTGAAATACATCATGACCCGATGTATCAGTCAAGAATGTGAAAAAAGGCAAGCACCACTGGTTCTAACAAGGTTTAAGTTTGTCACTTGTCACATATTCACTGATGTATTTTGTTCTTAGGTTTGACATCTGAGTGCACATCACTCAGCATCAGTTTTACCTGATGTCTGAGGTTTAAAATTTGGGAAACATCAATAAAAAACCCTGGCACATCAATTTCCCGCAGAACGACAGGGTCCATAAAGAACATCAGAATTCCTGCTGGCACCACATCACTTATCTGTCTCTCTCTCTCTTGGAGCACATGCTTTTGTAGCCTGGGCATTTTGAAGAAAGAGTTAAGCTGACAGCTGAGGCTATCAATATTTGATGTCAAAACAGTTCCTTTCAAAGAGGAGAGCTCATAAAATTGTAAACCCATCATTTTCAAATACCCACCAGGGAGCAACAATTTTATTTACTGTTGGTTCCCACCCGGGTGAGATGTCCTTGAAGTATTAAAAAAAGCATACTAAGAAGAAGGAGGTTTTCAAGCAGGAGAAATGGTATTGGAATGATCAGCTCTCCTGCTAGTTCTGCTGAATTAAACTATCTGTTTATGTAGCTCTCTGACCAGCAGCAGCCCCAAGGTTAGTTTTGTTTTTTGGCAAATAAAAAATCCCTGTTGGTGCTCATGTTTGTACATGACATTTTCCTTTCAGAGTTTATTCTGCACCATGAAAGAGCTGGAGTTGTACAGTAACTCAGAATATGATGTTCTCGAAAAAAAAAACAACAAAAAAAGCAGAAGTGTTTTCATAACAGCCTTCAATTACAGAGGAATTCTACAGATTTTTCAACATTTCTGCAAAACTGAAGTAAAAAATGAAAGTCATGCATAGTGGTATGATGTGAAATGCCTCACTGTAGAGAAACTTGCCGACTCTTGGGAAGTAGAGGCATTAAAGGCCTTAAATGCTTTGGACATCTGGTCCCTATCACCACCACTGTAAACAATTGTAACTGTAAGTTTCTCTACAATGAAATATTTCACTAAAAACCACCAAAATAATTTTTAACCGTTTAATTATGCAGATACTTTGAAAAAAAAAATATAACTGGAATTCCCCTTTAACACACTGCAAATGAATGCAAATTCAAAAGCTACGCATTAGTCTGCTTGAAATGATGTCTCGAATTCAGTTCAAACTACATATTTCTCTCTACCCTGAGCTGTAATGGGTTTTGACCCATGCATACAGAGAGTTTAAACATTTGCATATGCTGTACAGTGAACTTCACCACTGATCTCAGGGAAAAATTCAAATTCTTTCAACAACCCTATCAGAGTTTCACTAAACTTTAATCATTGGGCAACTTGTGTACTGAGGCTACACAAAGCTGAACACTGATAAAAATAATGGTGCTTAGATGCATTAAAATCATAAAAAACAAATTACCTTGTGTGAACGTGGTGATGGTGGCGTTTCCTTTGCCCAGATTGATGAGGTAGCCGTGCTCTGCACCCACAGTGACTCTAAAAGTCACAGCTCCATGATGGCTGTCTCTGTCCTCAGCCTTCAGAGCTTTACTGGTGATCAGGAAGCCCAGGTGGCCGGTAGTCAGCGTTCTCAGCATCGTACCACCCTTGTTGACCACAATCTGTGGAATGCCATTGTCCACAGAAAGGATTGTGATTTTCATCACTTGTGGCTTGCGTGTTTCAAAAACTGTGTCAGGGAAGATGTAAAAGTCTGTGTGGGTTCCATCAGTGACCGTGAAGGAGAAGCTGTCGGATGCAGACTCTGTTCCATCGTGCTTATAGCTGATCATGTTGTCATTGAGATCCTGCTTGGTGAAGGTGGTGACAGGCCTGGTGTTGTTGAACAGAAGCTTCCCATGAACAGGCACCTGGGTGATGGTGAACTTCAGGAACCTGTCAACAGTGTCCCGGTCCTCCACGGTCAACTCAAAAGGGGTTATTAACTTAGTCTTACCCTCTGTAACAACCAGCCCGTGAATGGTGACCACAGGCTTTTTGTTGTCCACGTCTGTTATAGAGATGCGGAAGGTCCGGAACACGGGGTTGTAACCATCCGTCACCTCAAACTCAAAGCTGTCCATCTTAACTTCATCATCTGCAGTGTGGATGTAGTAGACTTTGTTGCCAGCTAGCTGGAGCTGAGTGAAAGAGGTGATGGGCATGCCAGGCGTGTCTGTGCACTCCAGATGGCCTCTCATAGGAGCTCGAGTGATAGTGAAGACCAGATGTTCGTCTGGGCTGTTGAGGTCACTGGTGCTGAGCAGGTCTGTGGTTAGAGTCACTCTTCCACCTTCTTTCAGAGAAACCCCTTTACTAACTACGTCAGGGAACACCATGTCTATTCCACCAACTGTTACGTAAAAGTACCTGTCAATCAGTGGGTTGATGCCATCGGTGACATCAAATTTGATGAGGTCACGTATTCCTTCTTGTCCATTGTGGACATATAAAATCAAACCCTGGTCAACATCATTTTGTGTGAAATTCATTCCGATAGTTATGTTTTCCAGTGTTCCAAATGGCGTCCTCCTTTGTAAAATTCCCTGATTGGGACCATAACGGATAACATAGGTTAGCGTACTATCCTCTGAATCCAGGTCTGTGGCTTTTAGAACTTTGTTGTTGATTTCTTTGATGTCACCTATCTCTATTTCAAGGCCGTCATTAATTGCCATCCTTGGAGTTTCATCATCCACTGGGATGACCATGATAATGACAGTTTTTTCCACCGTGAATTTGCCATCAGTGAGAAGAACAGTGAAGCTGTCCTCTGTGGTTTCGGAATCATCATGCTCATAAACAATACTAGAGGCCTCTCTTATCTGATCTAGAGTGAAGTTAGTTACAGGAACAGTGCCAGATGTTAACTGATTTAGAATAAAGCCATGTTTAGGAGGTTTAGTGATAATAAAGGTCAATTCTTCTGTAGGAATATCTGCATCCACACCATTCAAAATAGGAGTGTCAATCACCACGTTCATGCCTTCCATTACCACAAACTCTCTCATGTGGATCTCTGGCTTTTCATCATTGGATGGAATTATCACAATGGGGAAAAAGTGCCTCTCTGAGAAATTGATGCCATCAGAGCATCTGAAAGTGAACCTGTCCTCAACTGGCTCCACTCCTTTGTGAATGCTTTGTACATAGTAGATATGGTTCTGTTTGATGTCTTTGATGGTGAACGCACTAATAGCGATTCCTGACCTGGATTTCTCTGACCCTGGAGCAGGCGATATGTTCTCCAAGTATCCTGATGTAGGCTGAACAATGATCGTACACAAAAGGTCATCATTGGGAGTGTCAATATCATCAGCGCTTATGTGCAATATCTGAATGGCATTTTTCTCACCTTCAACAACGCTGAATTGGGGACCTACAAACACCTCAGGGGCTTGGCTGTCTATTGGCAGAATAGTTACCTGCACTCGAACGCCCTTGATTTTATTGCCTCCAACAGTCCACTCATCAGACATATCTGAAAGCGTCAGATTAAAGAAGTCTTCTTTTGTGGTGAGGCCAATTTCTCCACTTGTGTGCGCATAGACTACAAAGCCACTGATGATGTCTGCTTGCGTAAATCTGTTGGACGACACTCCATTCACTAGTATTTCACCAAACACTGGGGGATCCTCCACTATAAAGGTCAGTCTGAGGTCATCAGTGTCCTCATCTCGTCCTTGAATGACATTAGTGGTGATCTCCGTAGCGCCATTCTCTAAAACGTCAATGTAGGAACCAATGGTACCTTCTGGAAGGTTTATGGTTGGAACCTCATCATCAACGGGCTTCACAGTTATCCTAATGGTGATTGTGACAACATGGATCCCATCACTTACATCAAGTTGAAAGAAGTCACTGGTTGACTCATCTCCATTGTGAACGTAGGAGATCCTGCCATTGAAAATATCATCCAGATTGAACAAATCCCCTTTAGTGAGGATGGTAAACGTGTATTGAAGCTGACCATGCGTAGGAGGCTGGATGAGCGTGAAGGATATCCTTTTGCTATCCGTGTCGGGGTCTGTGGTATGAAGCTCGGAGTGTCTGATGACATGAGTTCCCCTCTCCAACACAGTGAAGCCAGTGTTGGTTATTTGGGGGGGCTTGTTGTCGACAGGCTGCAGGAAAATGGTGAATGTTCCATCCACACTGTTTCCTGCTGTATCTTCAACTGTGTACTGGAACTGCACTACATGCGGAGTTATTCCCAGCTCCAGATCGGGAGGCTTGTATGCTATCTTATGGTGGTTTATCTGTGCTTGTGTGAACTCCGTGACCTCCGTATTTGGACTCTCTGTCAAAACAATGGTTCCAAGGATCCCAGGGCTGTTGGTATCTGTGTCTGTTGGTGGCTGAGTGATGATGTATTTTAAATCCCTGTCTTCGGAGTCCAAATCAGTGTAACGTAGGAATTTCTTGCGAAAGTATGTGAGCTGGTACTCATGTACAGTCAGCTGTAAGGTGGTGCCAGGATAAAGCTCAGGTGGGAGGTCATCGATAGGGAGAATTTTAATAATAAAAGAGTTCTCCCCTGACTGATTTGGTGGGTCGTTATCATCTTGTACTCGGAAGACAAACTGATCCATAACGGCTTCAGTGTTGTGAGGCCCAATGTGCCTATAAAACAGCTTCCCATCTGTAATTTCTTGTTGGAGCCACTCTGTCACTGCCTTCTCATACATTTCATCTTCAGAATTGAACCTCCATGTGGATGGATCTTCTGGAGCATCAGACTGACGGAGTAGTACCTCCCCTATAGTTGAGAAAGGAGGCTCCATAATAAATTTGATGGTCGAGTCTTCAGAGTCAATATCAGCGGCACTGAGCATTAAAGCAGAAATAGGCATGATCTGGTTTTTAAACAGCACTAAACCTGTGTTGGCATTGATAATAGGTGGCTCATCATCAGTTGGCACCACAGTTATGGGGAAAAGGAACTCTACTTCATGTCTGCCATCTGTCATGCGGAATATGATGTTGTCACTGTACGTATCGCTGCCGTCGTGCTGGTAGATGACAGAGCCAAGGTCAAGATCTGCCGGTGTGAAGAATTTTCTCCTGGAGCCCAGCACGGTGAGCTCCCCATGCCTCAGCCCATCTATCACTGTAACTTTCACATCATCTAAATTGTCCTCATCACTAATCTGCAGGTTCTGCAAACTGGACAGCGGTCGAGACTGGCCCTCATACAACAGCTGCCCTGTATTTCGAGTCACAACCGGAGCCAACGTGTTCATGGGCTTAACCACAATCATGAAAGCGAAAGGGTCAGAGACGGCTCCCTCTGTGTCTACAACCACAAACTCAATTTGGAAAATTCTCTCACTGTCCGAATCCACAGATGGAGGCTTGTATGCTATTTTGAGATCCTTCAGATCTCCCTGATAGAAGGATGTGATGGGCAAATTCCTGTCATCTGTGCTCACAATGTAGCCCTCCTCAAAAGACAGAGGAGAGGTAATGTTAAAGATTAAGTCATCAGGTGGGGATTCAACATCCTCAGCAGCGAGCATGTCTGGAGTTATAGCGGTCATCACAAACTGATCAACTTCCATCATCATCATCGCCACAAAGCTGGGTTTGGGGGCAGTATTTTCTTCCCCCTCTTTAATGCGCACCATAATTTGGAAAAACTCCTGTTTTATGACATTACTTTCCTTGTCTTGTAGTTCAACGTACATTGGAATATAGTCTCGGTTCGGTGAGCGGTGGGCAAAAGTGTGCTGGTAGCGAACGTTTAGCCTGACAAATTCATCACAGTCAATCATTTTGCTTAGTTTACCTTCATCAATGAGCTTCCCATACCTGGGCAAAGCACTGACACTGGCAAGAGACGTTATTTTGCACTGATATGTATTCCTATCATACATGAACTCAAGAATTTTCCTATCGATAGGATTACTTATCCCAAGCAGCTTTTCCACAGCGAGGGGCATGTTTTTGGTCAGAATCTCCAGCTGAGTGAAGATCACCTCCACCTCCATCATGAACGGTATGATCACAGTGTGGCTCTGTGTGTCGTACCTAAGTTGTAGCCTCACTCTGTCTCTGGACGGACTCCTGGACCCGAAGTGCGAGTACTTCACGTCGTTTGGGCCAAACTCGCAGGGGAACTTTTTAGGAGACAGCTGCCCCGGTCTCTGTGACAGAGGGTCATTATCCAGAACTGTTAAGGTGCACTTGTCTCCGGGCTGGACCTGGATGACCAAATCGTTAACAGGATCAACAAAAACTGACCTGCCGAAAGGGACCCGTATTCCATTGTTAGCCACGAGTATGGCATCCTCAGACAGCTCCGATCTCAAGCCATAGCTCAGTCCAAAGCTGTCAAAAAGCTGCGCTGAGGAGCCATCAGTCAGCGTCAGTACGAGCACAAAGAAGCAGATGAAGCAGGAGCCGCCGGAGAGCCGCATCTCGCAGGCAGGAGGAAACATCCACAGCTCGGCGAAAACGAGTGGTGAAAGTTAGAGAGGAAACGCGGCGCGCTGCTGAAAGCTGCCCCACGCCTCGGCGCTCAGGAGCTGCACCATTCTCTCCGCCAGCAGCTGCACTCCTGCACGAACTTCATGCCTAGAGGAGCAGGGCGGGACTGGGAAGGACACGCCCCTTCACGCTCCCATTGGCGGAGCGCAGACGGCGGAATGCGCTTTGAAACTTCTGATTGGCGCGCTGGGGCTGTCAGTCAGGGAGGCGGGGCAAAGCGAGAAACCGAGCGGGAGCCACAGAGAAACGAGCAGAAAAAACACTAAAAAGATACTAGATTTTTAACAAATGATCATTTCAATGATTTAATTGACAAAAAAGTATTTTTTTGGCCACATTTTCAAGTGCAAAAGAAATGTGAACATTTTTTCTTTCAATATTTACACGATTAAATATTTTTTCGTTTTTATTTTCTAAACTAGTTTATCACATTAAAATTCTCAAAGCCATATGTCTATGCCTATGATTTCAAATAAACACTATTATATACGTTTATATGTGTTTTTCTTTACAAACTGACAATAATATTACATGTTAGGCTCCTCAAATAATTTCAGAAGACAATCGTTCATTTATTCTGTTTGTTTATTTGTTTGTTATCAGGAAAGTAGTCGGAAGTAATTAGAGAAGCAGTAGACGTGCTTTTTCTTACTGGCACTGAAGAGCATTGTTGCTCATTGCTCCGGCTCCCTCTGGTGGTTGGAACGGAAAGTGCACTCTCAGAATGATCAACTAAACGAGCACTGAGTTTATTCTGCTAAACAGATATTTAGATCTGTGTATTTCTGTTAGCTGTAGTGCTAATTGCTTTGTTCAGTGATTGTTAGAGGCCAGTATCAGTATAAATGTATTACCAATATCAGCCGCTAGAATAACTGTATCAACCAAATACTGTATTCCCTTGCTGCTGTTCTGGTGACTATCTCCGTGGCTGCTATGGTCAAATATGATAGACTATCTGCTAATATGTCATAGTATGTTACATCCTGCTCTGAACAACTCTACATATCGCTGCTGTCAGAACAAAACTTGTCTCCAAAATGGTAACTTTACAGGAGAAGGAAAAAACATACATTACTTTCAATGTAAGTCAATGGAACCAGACATTTTCCTGAGCCATTTTTGGCCATTTATTTTGATCCATCCTTCATGGAATTTACACACAATATAAAGGCCAACATGCATTTACAAAATATGTCAAAAACTGAATATCGACAAAAAATGGAGATACAAGGTTTTGTTCCAACAACAGCGATATACTAAGTCCCATCTGTGTCCTGCTTTGTATTTATGATATTTATTGCACTGTACTGTCTGCATTGTGTGTATTTGATCATTTTGCTCATTTGTTCCTGTGTTGGTCCTGGAGGAATGTCTTGTTTCACTGTGTACTTGCCTTAGAACTCCCAGCATATATCCCTTCACTATAGACTGAAAAAATATCTTTTAAGCTAAAACCTCATTTCAAATCTACAAGTATAATGTAACATGCCACATATTTATAACAAATTGGTGTAATAACTTTGTGTGATGTTGCTTTTAGAAGTATTAGACCTTTTGGATGTCTAGTTCCCATCACCACCACTGTAAGCAATCATGACTCCATAATTTTCTCATGAACTCTTAACCATTTAATCAGGCAGACTTTTAAAACCAATGGAATTCGCCTTCAAGCTGATGTAGGCTGCCCCATCTGCAGACATAGGCTGAGTCAATGTAATCACACAACGCTTCTAAAACACCTCTGACTACTTAAAAAAACGCACAAAATGTGTTAATTTCATATCTGTTCTGCCTGCGTGTTTTATCTTAGCATCAGTTTCACCAGCAGTCTCAGCGTTTTATCGAAATGGAACTGCATTAACCGAGGCATTCCAGTTATTCAGGTCAAATGTTTGAGTCCATGAGTCCATACTGTACTGTGCACATGTGTTGTGTTTTATTGAGTGATAAGCTTTGCATGGGTCTCTAGGGGGCTGCCAGGGGATGTGAGGAGAAGGAGCAGTTGCTCAGTGTAAAGATATTACAACATATGCAAAGGAAAAAAACTCATAAGCTGTGAAGCACACATTTACATACAAACCACACATCTCGTCAGATCTCAGCCTGTTTGTTGTGAGGAACACTTATTTTTTATTAAGCTCTGTGAGAGTTGAATCAGACATCTAATAACGCCTTTCGTCATGTATGACACTTAAGCTGAACGCATTAACAGCCTGTTAAGATTAGTTATCCAGCTCAACCATCATGATATGAAATAGTGCTAATAATCAAAAGCATCTTTCATTTCTCCTTGTGTACGTACATACAGTACTGTGCGAAAGTCTTAGGCACCCAAGACACATTTTCAAGACCTATTTATTTGTGTAGTTTGAGTTTATTTGGTGAGAGATGTGTTAATATTTGAACAAACATCCATCCATCCATCCATCCATCCATTTTCTAAGCCGCTTCTCCGTCAGGGTCGCGGGGGGGTGCTGGAGCCTATCCCAGCAGTATTCGGGCAGAAGGCAGGATACACCCTGGACAGGTTGCCAGTCCATCACAGATTTGAATAAACAAAAATGATAAAATATTAACAATGATTTTATATATATATATATATATATATACACATATGAATATAAAATAAATAGTGATTTTTTGGATGCTAGTGTGTTGTGTGTTTCTCCTCGAGGAAGCCCAGTATTATATGTAGTTAAAAAGCAACAAGGCAAAATATGGACCCAAGAAATTCTCGTTACTTTTTATTGTTTTTATGTTTATTTGAATTATGAATATGACTTTATTCTAATGTATATTGTGATAAACTCACTGCTGAGGTAAATTGTTTAAAAATTAGCGTAGATGCCTAAAACTTTCACACAGTAAACACAATATAACTGCTGATAATTGGCTTCGAATCTGTAAGTCTGTTTCCTTTTTCACATCAATCATGTTTCATCACACTCTTTTCTACACATGGTGTCTATTTGAACAGGCTCACACTCCATGCATTACAGTTTTGGCGAAAAGACGCTTTATATAGCACAAAAAGGTGCTGACTTACAATAACAATAGCAGAACCCTATTTGGTGCTCTACTGAACCATTTTTACGTGGCCTTTTTAAAAGAACCACAAACAACAGACTTTCCACAACAGCGACAAGCCACTTATAACCATGCAAAGAGCCATTACTGCATTCAGACAGTGATCTAATTGTTCAGCGTTCTATATATAACCAATGCATTTACTGCAGAACTGACATTTATTTATGATCTGTTGGCTGAAGAATGTATGTGTATATATATATATATATATATATATATATATATGTATGTGTGTGTGTGTGTGTGTGTGTGTGTGTGTGTGTGTGTGTATAATTTTTTAAAAAGATGGTTCTTCAAGGGTTCCTAAGTCAAGAAAATGGTTCTATATAGAACCATGAACACACGGAACCCTTTGGATTTTTAAAGGGTTCTCTGCATCATGAAAGCATTCTTCATTAATGTTTGTGATGTAATGTATTGACAGTAATGTATTATGATTAATGTAGAATGTGCTGTAGATGGTCTTGATTAAAGAACCCTTGAAGAGCCATCTCTTTTAAGGATGTAGTTTTCATTCCTTTCATTGCTTTCAGGTTCTCATAGAAATGTGCAGGGATGTTTTTAGACACCTCCAAAGTTGAGTCTTACAAGTTGAATACATTTTCCAATTCAAAAAATCCCAATTACAGATCTCCACTCATCCACCTATAAAACCTCACTCCACATCTCAGATGTCCACCTTTGGTGTTCTGGTGCAAAATTTGTGCCTCTTTTTTGTCGGTTTCCTTTTCTCAGTGAGGACATCTTATCAGCTACATCCTGTCAGGCTCATAGTGTTTAGTTGTCTTCTCACAGTGGAAGGATGGACAGAAACAGCTGTGGATTTTTTCAGATCTGAATCAAGACCGGAGCTTGATTTTCTCCTCTCTCTCAAAGGTGAAAGCTTTAAGTGCTGTTTGTCTGATGGGGACATTTTTCATGGCCTATCAGGTCTTGCAAAGCTGTAGGAGTTAAATTCTCTGTAGTTCTTTGCTCCAGTTTTGAGAACTCTTTGTTTTTTCTCTCATTTCGCCTTGATGTCCTCCTCCCTCATGCAGGTGGTTTATCTCATATCTAATCTCATCAGAAATATTTCCTGAAAATGAATAATGTGTACCTAACAGCTGTTTTGACTGGAAGCTTGGACTTTACACACTCCTCATTTACTGATCTACTTATTATGTCCTGTTCCAGTGCTGCAGGAAGAAATCTCATTTTTGACATCTCTAATTTATTATGCAGCAGTTTCTTAAGAAAGTGAAGATTTTCGTAAATCCTCCTGGAATTCTGTGCTGTCAGGAGCCTCACGTGGACTTAGACTCAGTAGATTAGCATTATACAGAGCTGATTTACAGCCCTATTGTGCAGTCTTCTGATTTATCACCACATTCCCCCCCACAACACGGACCTCCAGAGCATCTCAGTTCTCAGAGCTTCTCTACACCCAGAAACATAAACATTTGAGTTACTGCAACAAGCTGTGCTTTCTTCGCTCTATGCTGGCCTGTTTTTCTTAGCCACTGACCGTGAATGTCCACAATGCTGCTAAGAAATGACCATTTTCCAATTGTATATTTTACTGTAGATCACCATGAAGCACTTTTATGTGACCTTGAGCCACAGTAAAAACATTACTATGTGGAAACACCTGCATGTCCAGACGTGTGGTGGGCAGGTAAAGCTCACAACAGCACCTCTCCAACCAGAATCCTAAACCCGCTGCTTTATTTGAAACTAAGCAGATGTTCTGAGGGTGACTACAGATGTTCCCTGATGATCAGACAGTCCTCTAAAATCTCTCTCATAGCGGTCTATACTTAAATGTTCCATGCATTTATAGAGAGGCCAAACATTGCATGAAGCCTTGTGATCAGTTTTCCCCTTTCGTTGCTAATTCACATCACATGGTAGATCACTGAAAAACACAATCAGCCTTGAATGCGGACCAGGAACTGCCAGTTTGTTGAGAATAAACACATATTTTTGGCTCTAACACGACTTTGATGACAGTCACTTGGCATATCTAGCACCATCAGTTCCAACATACTGATCCAACCCATCAATTAAAGTGTGAATCAGAGCATTCCACCGCCCGTTCCAAAACATTATACATCGAGCACTACCTGGGCTCCTTCCGCCTTCATGGTACATTCCTGTAATTACTGTTTTCTCCTCTTGTCTTTTATTCGGAGTGAAGCTTCTAAATTCGTGTGTTTTTGATACAGAAAGACATCCTGTAAAGCTGATCATTTTCTCAGTGCCGCTTTGTCATTTGACTGCAGAAGCCCCTCACTGAAGCTTATGGAGCAGTATGCATATAAAATGACATTCAAAAGGTGGTTTATACTATATTCTTCTTTTTGTTCATTCAGATCATAGACATTTTGAATGAATAGAGGGACTGCACTGTTTAAAAAAAATAAGGTGCCAGTATAGGTTCTTTGGAGTGATACTAGAGCAGGGCCACTAAAAGGCCCATATTAAAACATCGAACAAATCCGTGGGCCAGAGAACAACTATGTTTTAATTCATTTTTAATTAATATTTTACCGTAAACCAAACTGTTTATTCAGCCATTGTTTATTCACAAAGCTTTAACAGTAAAATATATTGTATATACCTTAAAAATTGACATAAATAACTGAAATATTTTAAATTCCCCAGGAGCTAGATCTAAACCTACCTATTTACTTGATCTAGACACCTGCCATCCTTTCTTTGCTACATGTTCATTAAGGCTTGGGCTCAGTTTCTGAGCTACTAAGCTAACATTAAGTGTTTATATTGGCTGAACTGCAGCTAGTGTGTTTGGCAATACAACTGGTGTGACACTCTGTGGAATTGTGTAGAATTGAAGTGTAACTGCTGTCCCACAGATCACGGTTGGGGTAGCAGAGGCAGAGCACATACTACGTTGTAGTGCACACTGAGGGCTTTAGTGCAGCACATTGCGAAACAAGCAAATGTTAATAGAAAATTAAAATACTTTTATCCTGATCTTTATCCCTTACCTGATCTGGCAGGCAGGCCTTGTGTTTCATACATGGGCTATAGAGGAACCACTTCTGATTCCCTAAAGAACCTAGACAAAGTCAGATTTTTTGGAAAAAAAAATCTTTATATGACACGTTTTAGATTATACACACACACACACACACACACACACACGCACACACACACACACACACACACACGCACACACACACACACACACACACACACACACACACACACACACACACACACACACACATATATTGCTGTTGTCAGAACAAAAAAATCATATCTCCAAAATCACACAAAATCACAAATCATATCACAGCTTTACAGGAGTAGGAAAAAATATACTGAACTTATAATGTAAGTCAATGGAACCAGAAGTTTTTCCAAGTAAAAAAAAAAACAGACTTTTTAAAATTACGTCAAAAAGTGAATATATATATATATATATATATATATACACCTGTGGTTGCATTGACTTGCATAATCTAAAATGTTACTTCTTTTTCTCAATTTTCTCAATATGTTAAATTCATCAAATAAACAGTAAACATGTATTAAGGTGTGCAGAGGTGTTTCCTCTGTTGAGGATGTGTTCATTTATTTTCACTTAGAAAATCAACAAATGTCATTTGACCAAGGCACACAAACAAAAGAAGAAGAAGAAGCAGAAGAAGAAGAGTCTATCCATACAAGCCGAGAAACCTTTTTGCTACTGCTGATGGAGCCTCAATCATTTAAAGTTTTGAGCGATACCAAAGAGGAACCGTGTTGGATCTTAAAGAACCATGTTTGCAAAGGGGATTTGTTAATGTAAAGAACATTTAAAGGTTTAAAAAACAACAGCACATTGTTAACATGCAATGTTTAAGGGTTCTTCCTAGAACCTTTACATTATGTGGAGGTTCTTTAAAAGTTGGGGGTAACACGGTGCAAAGTACAAACAAGCACAAACCTTTTGAGGTAGTAAAGCAGCATAACCATCATTATACAATCATATTACAGTTACTTCACAAGTGTCAAGTTACCTGTGTTACTCATATGTCTGTAAGAGATCAATAGTGATTTGTGCAATGAATTTAAACTCTACATGTCCTGTATGTTTATTTCTATTGGCTGCTTTTGTAAGTAATCTGCCATCTGCGACAGCTGACTGGGAACTGGCCTATGATCATTGATGTACGAGGGTGGGACGCAATGTAAAACTTGGAGAACAATGTGTCAAAACATCTAGTCCTAATAATAAAAAACTGAGTCACTGTACTAAAGAAGAAAGTGCCCCAGCCTCACCTAACAGGCCTGACTCAGTTCCCATTCAGGAACAGCTCTGTAAGCTTTACATTTTACTCACATAGATTTTATTTCAAGCTGTTTTTGAACTCTTTCTAGCAACTAGTTTCTCTGTATGAACATCAGCTGTTCACCATTTTAATCAGCAGTTTTCTTAGAAGTCAGTGATAGTAACCGTCCTTTCAAACACTGTTTACTATGATTGGCTATTTCTTCCCAAATAATCTACTGAATGCACTATTAAGTTTTCCCTTGTATTTTCCAGCTTGGGTTTGTTTGGACCTTAGACAGTTTCACAAAAGTAATGAGCAGCAAGACTCAGTTTCTCCTGGAAGTAATAAGTCAAGAAATCCAATTACAACATGAGAGGAGTGATTAGTCATATGAAATGGATTGTGGCTTTCGTCTAACTACCCCAGCACTGTTCTTTAAACTAAAAGATTCCTTAAAAAGAATTTAAATGCTTTAAACTATACAGGGTTCTTTAAAGTGCTTTCCATACATACCTCCTTCACCTAAATGTATCTCTGAAGACAGGGACATCTCCACTGAGATGTTTTTAGGGAACTGAAAGTAATTCTTCTACAGTGTTGTGTGAAGAATTGTGTGCTTTTTTGTCACCAGGTAAACTGCTATGGTCTATATGTGATGTTTCAGTGTTGACAGCAGCCTATTTCTTCATTACCCTCAGTCTGGCGCTGATGACCCAAAAGGTCACAGCGAGTGATGACTGCAGCCATTCTGCGAGCAAATCCTTGGTCATGCATCTTATAGGACCATCTGGGCTGAGCTGACTGAGCAATGAAAACATATTTGCTATCATAAACAGAGGGCCATGGTCAAATATTGGATAACCTTGTCTAACCATAATGTACTATTTATACAGCATTTCTTCTTTTGCTTTACAAAAAGAACGAAAAAAACACCATATGGTCTCATCAGTCTCTGTCCAGAAGTTCTGCTGTCATTTTTTATCCTAAAACACTTAAGTAGAAAGAATGTACCAATAAATAAATAAAGCAATGACAGAGTTGGCAAGAAAGTACTTTTACTTTAGCGTATTCAGCTAAATGCATTTTACCTGATGTTTTTTATATGATAGGTTTCCTGGTGGAGCAGTTATTCCAGTTGTGTGACATCTTTATATATTTGCTTGAGTTTCAGTTTTGAGCAGTTGTGATTCTGGGGAATATTTATAGAGTTGCAGTCAGAAAAAAAAAATGCTCAGATGCATAATGTCATAAATGGATCTTTAACACTTGTTTGAGGAGTGTGAAAGAATCTCTCCCTTCCTTTCAATGATATGCCAGTCTAAAACTAGCTTGAAATATGTTATTTGTCAAAGGCTCAGCACAATATTTATCCCTTTTATCCAAAATGATATATCAGTAAGTATGTGATTATCATCATACTTCTGCTTCAGTCCAACATTTATTGGGCACTGTAGAGTGCATAAAATGACCTCTACATTTATATGTTTTTTTTTTTTGTATTCTGAGAGGGTGCTGGATAATGTTGGCTAATTGTGTTACCTAAATTAGCTTGCTAACATTGCATTAATGTGAACTACCTGACATCAAATATTTTGCATCTAAGATGCAAAACAGCTACAAATGTATTTTTATAACGTTATATGATTAGATACACTGACGTTTTTTAAATTGCCAATAGTCATTGAGACTTTTCCATGATTAGTTCCTGCTGTGTGTAGTTAAAGCCTGTTAGCTAGACCTGGTTAACCATCCAGTCACAAATGCACAGATGATTCCACACTAAACACATTCTTAAAATATGAAGTGTGGTGACTTTAACTTAATCAGAGAATTTGATTAGCATCTATTTAATCACAGCGTGGATTCCATCGTTGACTGAGACCCCTAACAGGCTTTCTCCCGTTGTCTGCAGGGCACCCGCATCCCTCAAAAAGGGAGACAGCACACCAGTATAACTTTCATCCAGCTCACATTCAGATCATTTTGGAGTTATGAGTTTACAGTTAACAATATGAGACTGAAATGTGCTTCCTATTCACCAGCTTTGTTTGAATTTCACTATTCCTCCTTAAATAGTGGGCAAGAAGCTGATGAATTCGAAGCTGACCAGCTTTGTGTTAACAATATAGTGGAAAAGTGAATCCTTCGAATAGCTGGCTCATAAACAGAAATCTAAGGTGTAGGCACCTTAGCATGTTGCAGGCTGAAGAGGGAGATTCAGAATAACAACCTGTCCCTGAACCTTAAAATCACTTATTGCAACTTCTTAGTAGAACTGTTTACAGCCAAATTTCTGTTGTTAATGTGATAATCAAAGGTTTTGCATTTCAATTATAATGTTAACATGAAGCTGAAATCACCTTCCAACTGGCCAGCTTCTTGTTCACCTTAAAAGGTGCAGTAAGTACAGTCTGCCTGTGCCCTCCATCCAGGCGATTATGCTTCACACAGAGGCTGTCAGTTAATCCTCTGGTGTTCATGCCCACACAGCAGAATGGTAGAAAATGACAAAGAAAAATTATATAAACCACTCCTTTTATGTTGTTTTTGGGTAAAATATTAGAAGATAATATTAAAATATATTGAAATATATTAAATTGCTGAAATATTTAAGTTATGTAATATTCTGTAGTCAGTCCTGGTTCTACCTAATAAGCAACACAAGCAGCTGCTTAGAGCCCAGAACTGCTTAAAGCCCACTAATAACCCCATTCTGGGTTATTATTGTGCCATTATGTTGTCTAAGATGCATGAATAGAGGGGAAAAAATGATAAATCATGTCTCAAAACAAACATAGACATCTGGAACCAAAAAAACAGAGAATTAAAAAAGAGAAAATGTGGAGAAAAGACCTGCTACAGGCTGATGCTGACTCCAAGAGACTCTGGAGGTGTGGCTATGCAAACAGCCACACATAAAGCCTGATGGTATCCATGCACCCTCCAACAAAGGGACTAATTATGTTATTTAATGTTGTTGGTTGGTAGTTCATGATGATTGTGTGTCAGAGTGTGGGTTCAGCTTGGGGTGTTTTGAGTGTAGATGTAGTCTGGTGAAGAGTTACTTGCAGCAGAAAAATGGCTTCCTGTCATGATTGGCCCCTCCCAGTCCTGTCCATGTGCTTTTTGTTTACTTTTTCATCCATGTGCGTTTGTTTTGGTTTCCTAGTCCAGCCCCTTGTTTTGGTTACCAGACATTACAGACATTAAATACATTACAGATGATAATAGTTTTAGATGTTTTGATAAAACTGTAACGTCTTTTCATAAGATTATAGAGCCCAAACGCAGAAGAAACATATTTATTTCAGTCAATTCACCTCACATCATGTTCTCACTAGGTAATGCATTTCTGAGGCTGATCCTTAAAATTTTTTCCTTAAAAAAAAAAAAGGTTCTGATTCATTTAGAACCAAAAATCATAGCTTGTAGAATACAGTTATAAAATTTTACATGCTTATTCCAAACCATATTCTGAAGGATATTGCATTGAAAAATATTTTACAATAAAAGGGCATAAAGATTACTTGATTAAACATTAAAACTTAAACAGATTGATTTATTTT
Source organism: Pygocentrus nattereri (assembly GCF_015220715.1). NCBI lineage: Eukaryota > Metazoa > Chordata > Actinopteri > Characiformes > Serrasalmidae > Pygocentrus > Pygocentrus nattereri. The sequence goes on along the minus strand of NC_051227.1, from coordinate 22,897,794 downwards.
GTCGGTTTCAGGTGACTTCAAAGTGAATTCTATCATCCAAAGGAAAAAACACCCAAATGGATGAATAGATGAAAGATCAGAAGTAGATACTGTCTCATTTGCATATCTCTGTATTTTTTTTCTTTTTGCAAAACATCCCATTCAAAACACATGCAAGAATATTAGTAATCAACTGCCAAAGCTTGGCTGTCATATGAATTGTTTTAAAAAACTGTTGTATTCACTCACAATGTCTATAAATAAGTTGAATATCCTTTCTTACAACAATCTAATGCAAAATTTTAAATATATCGACTAGACTTAAGTTGTTTTCACTTGGAAATATATCATGTTTTTCCAGTGATCATTACAAAAAAACAGCATTTAACTGATTCTTTCAGCCTGCCTGTATAAACTGGCTCATATAACACTGGACCTTAGTATGTTTGCACACATGATTATCAATATCACAGATCAGTTATTCACCGCAAAGGTCACCGTGTGTTGCCATCCCTCCTGCTGATGACCGCTCTCAGAATGCAGCGTCCCTGCGGTCACCTCGCGCTGCAGTTGTCGTTCTGTCTCTCCACTGCAACAATTGCAGAGCTTATCATGTCTATTTTTTACTCTGAAAGCCCCATTGTGGTGACAATAGAGGCCACAGTCTTCTCTGATCTCATTAGTGCTATTTTAGTTAATTACTTCACCGGCTGCGTGAGGCCTTTGATGGAGCATGCTGCCCCCGCCAGGCCAGGGGGAGGCCTATTTGCCGAAAACCTGTCAAAACAATTTTTGTTGCAGGCAGGTTTTAGCTATCAAAGGCCAAACATCAGCATGCCAGAGGTGGAGGCTTGGAGGGAGACCTAGAGGCAAAAGCTTTGAGATAAGCCCCTGTGAGCAAAATGTGACAGAACATTTGGTTTGTGGGAAATAATAGTGAAAATAAATTGTAAATTTGGCGTAAAAGTAGAGGAGGCAGTGGATAGGGCAAGATGGAGGCAGATGATCCTCTGTGGCAACCCCTAAAGGGAGCAGCCGAAAGAAGAAGAAGAATAGTGAAAATAAATGTTTCATACAAAGTAACACATTTATGCAAAGGTTGAAAAGAAACATTTCATTCCTTAATATTGGATAACATGAGGTACACTGACCTGTTGAAAAACAAGATGCAAGAGACATAAAAAGTAGACATACGGTGCCTTTCATATATACTGGCACCTTTGGTAAACATGAGCATACTATTAGTTAGTGCTTATCCTTTGAATCAAGCCTTTAATTGATATGCAAGAATTGGAATAAAAAAAATTCATATCAGGAAAATCCAACCACTACCCAGTTTATGCTTCCTGGCTGACACAGTCAGGTTTTGATTTAGTGTCTGCTGGAAACTGATGTCCATGATACCATGTATCTGAACAAGCTGTTCAGAGCATTTAGAGGAAAAATGTCACCATAATTCACAGCGTGGCTTTGCATCACATTACACCAAATCCACCTCTGGTCTTTGTTGCCAAAATCTCTATTATGGTCTCATCTGATCACAGAACACAGTCTAACTGAAAGTTCCAGGTACGCCCAGCAGATTCCTAACAACTCCAGTTATTTTAAGCATTTTAATCATTGCCTTGCTAGTGGAAATGGGTATTTTTAACTGTTCAGTTACTTTTGTAGCCATTTCCTGATTTGTGCAGTTCAACGACCTCTTGCTGGACATTTTCACTTAGAAAATCAACATTTTCTGTAAAGGAGCACAAAAAGTATTTTTTAAATTTAACACATTTTTTAGCAACTAATATGAATTCTTTGGTTACAATTATGAGACTAGTACATAAGAAATGTGGTTATGAGAGCAAGGAACTGAACTGTGAACTCACATACATACATACATACATGTCCTTAGGGTTTAAGTGGTTTTATGTACACTGTAAAAAGTGGCTCATCAGATCTACCTAAAAATGACTTTGTGCTAACAAGCAATTTAACTAGTTTAATTCAACTTTAAAAAATGGCTTTGATTGAAAGAACTGTTCATTCAAAGTATTTATGCAAGTTGAACAAAACTAATTAATTTACCTGTTACCACATAAAGTAATGTATGGTACAGCTTATGTGCCATTTTTACAGTGCATACAAAATAACCTCTTTACATAAATGTTGAATATACAGTACTGAACCAATAATAAAGACCACTCTTTATTTATCTACTTTTTAGACAAAATGGTGATTAAGTACAAGTTATATATTTTCTGATGTTTCTCAGGAGATATAATCCATTTGCATAAGGAAGTGGAAATTCAAAGGAAAGACAAGAGCTTCCAGAACTGAAGTTCAAAAGTTTATTAAAAGATACAGAGCAAATTGGACTCCTAGCAGTCATATCAGCCCTGGTAGGCCACCAAAAAAGCTACTTGGTCTCGTCTGACCATAGAACACGGTCCTGCTGACAGTTCAGGTAACGTGTGGCAATCTGCAAAAAAGTATAGAAGCTGTAATTAAAGAAAAGGATTTAAATTTAAGGAAAGCATGGACACAATATCAAAAAAATTGATTATTAGTTGTTTGGGCTCCTATGTAATTGGCAAGTGGTTGGGATAGTGTAGTGGTTAACACCTCTGCCTTCTACACTGTAGGCTGGGGTTCAATCCCCACCTGGGCAAACACCCTACACTATACCAATAAGTGTCCTTGGGCAAGACTCCTAACACCGCCTTGGCCTGCCTGTGTAAAATGATCAAATTGTAAGTCGCTCTGGATAAGAGCGTCAGCCAAATGCCGTAAATGTAATTTAAATATATGTCTAAGAAACAACAAGTGCAAAAGCAAAAAAAGGGGTTGTAAACTATAATAGTGGGATTGAATAAATATTCAGACCACAGCTGTACAAAACAATGTATTTCCATTTATTGAATGATTATCTAATGCTGGATTATGGAAGGAAAACAGACCTGTTGAAAAACAACAGCGATTGCTGCACTGAAGGTAAATAGAAATGGATGTTCTCTGAGAATAAATTAATGTTGCATTCTTCAAGGATTAGTTGAGATATCCTCCCGAGTGTATTCGTCCTTCACGAGTCAGCCCTGTTCAATACTGAATGCATGCCAAAGCCTTTCTGAGACAAAAAAAAATGTCCAAACATGCATTATAAACACCCATTAAACCTGTTAACACAGCCATGTTAAGGCTGACTTGGCCTGACATTCCACACCAAAAATATTATATTAAACCCTTTCAGCAGCCAAAAAGGAAACTAACCGAGAACCGAAGGTGAGATTAACATAAGTCATAGCCTTATTTATAGACAGGAAAGCATGGTGGGCCAAAATAGAGGATGTTGTGTCAGTGTTAGCAGTTAGACTTCTACAATTCGATTTTAGGAACTGATAATATATGTTGTATGATTTAAAGCAAAGCTGTATCAAATAAACCTATAAAACAGAACCTGGCATGGCTCTTTGCTGATTAGAACAGCAAGAGATGTAGTAACATCCAAAAATGTAATGCATTGAAAATTATTCTGAATAAACATCATTAAAAAGCTTTTTGACTTCAATGAAGAAAAAAAAGCTTTAAGTGATATAGAAACTTTACACTACACTACTTTAAAAATAAAGGTGCTAAAAAGGTAAAATGTCTAGGACAGGGGTTGGCAAAATGCGGCTCTTTTACTGCCCTGTTGTGGCTCCACAGCAGACGTAAGTTTTATAAAAATAAAATAATCCTGCTCTGCAGTAAAATAAAGCTCTGCTGATCGTTCTAACACAGTTTCAATAACAAATGGTCTTAAACACTGGAGTTAATGTGTAACTACTAATTAACTGCTAAGACTGCTGGTCACTCTAGCAATGCAGAAAACCCACTAGCCTAGCTAGCAACTAATGAAAAGGCAAAGAAAAATAATAAATGTGAACAAGGACAATTTGGAAACAAATAGACATTTACATTTATAATCACTCCAGCTGGTTTCCTGACATTAATCTGCAGCGAGTGTTTAGAGAAACACTAAAAGGTCATGAAGCTGATGGAAGCTTCTCATTTACCAGCCTCTTGTCTTAATTTGCACATTTCACCTTAAATGCTGAAGACGTCAGCTACATTGTTAGCTACATTCCGGCACCTTAGGCATCATTTACGGTGCAACTGGAAAATTAGAACAAGAAGCTGGTGAGTGAGAAGCTTCAGCCTCATAAAAAAGTGAACATTGAGACATTTTCCAAGACACTATTCTACTATTGAGGAAAAGTTTCCTGCTGGAGATGCGAGAAAAGCAGCAATGGCTGAGCTAAAGCTTAAAGCAGAGCAAAGTAAGTCATGTTTATATTATATTTTTAGCTATATACTAGTACTTCAGCACATGCTGAGACATATTTACAGCCGCAATGGTAAAACGGACATAAAATGTTGTGGCTCCCAAGGTGGATTGATTTTTGTTGAAATTTGACAAAATGGCTTTGCTTTACATTTATGTTGCCAACCCCTGGTCTAGGAAGATGCCTTAAACTGATACTCTTTAAAAAGATGCCATTGAAGCACCACTTTTAGTTGCCAAACAACCATGTTTGAAAAAGGTGTATATGTGTAAAGAGCCTTTTAAACATTTTAAACAGATATTGTCATTCTTTAAATTTTTAAAAAGGTTCTTAAAGAATAATCGATTGAAAGGTTCTTTAAATATCCAAAAGTGACTCTTTTGGATATCTAAATATACAAAGCCATATATAAAGCAGTTCATGCAAAGAACCCAAACATTTACATTATGTGCAGTTTCTTTAAACCTTACAGGTTCTTCACACTCTGAGGAAACCAAAAGTGGTACTTTAATTGCACTTTGTAGCACCTTTGTTTTTGTACTGTATGTTTAGGTTCTTAAAACTTTAAAACAGTTCTTAATGTTCACATAAAGCACAAAATAGTGCTTTACAGAACAATCAGTTGAAAGGTATTTTGAGGAATCAAAAGTGGTTTTACAATGACATTATTCCACAAAGCACTTCTTGGTTCCATTTGGCAGCTTTAATTTGAAGAGAGTAGTGCTACATTATCAGACCTCAATCATTATTATTATCAGTCTGATAGTGAAATGATCTCTTAATGGTGTTATAAAGTCAAAGTATCAGTTATTATTACATTGCATTACACGATTTAACCAATTTTTTCATTCATTAAGGTTTTATTGTATATTTGAAGTTATGTGCACAAATGTGTTATAGAAATGTATTTTTGGATGTTATTGCATAATTACATTATTGGGTTCTACACATAGGAGATGTTTTGATTCTGTTTTCAGTGGCTACTTCTGACCTCCTGGCTGCTACAGCCTTATCTGTAATCATCTTTTTCTGGTAACAGAAAAAGCTCTGACACTTCCATTACCCCCCCACCCCCAACCTGCACCCCTTTTCCTTGCCTGTTTTTCATGGTGTTACTATGGTAACGGAGTGTTTTGCCTACCACACAGTACCTGAAAATTGTTGGATGTGTGAACATCCAACTGCAAAGGGTTTTAAATTTAGAGCTACTGACAGGTGTCGCCTCAGAGCATCTCATGAATATAAATCAGCTGTACTTTCTTTTATTTTTATATGCCTGAAACCATTATTAGACATGTTTTATAACTATTATATGAAAAAGAAAAAACTAACATCATGCATTATTTGTTTATGTGCTATATAAGACGTTTTGATGTTTTTGATGATCTGGACTTCAGCAGCACATTACATGTACATATACAGCCAAATGAAAGCAGAAAAAGAAGAACCCTGTACAGAAACAAACTTGCTGATAGTGGCCACAAAGATGACCTTTTTTAAATTAACAGCTCATAACTATTGGCCCCCGTGTTATTGGAATGACAAAAATATTTCCCCAATTCCCTGCTTGGCTGTAATTGACTGTAACACTAATCTTTTAGTGAGCGGCCCAATGATCCTAAAGTCAAGTTTTGTTCCACCAGACTTAACAGTAGGTATGAGATGGCTATTATATGCTCGGAAGCAGCGGTTTTGCGGTTCCCAAAGGCATGAAGAGTGATTTAAACTAGTCTCTAAGACATTTTGTCTATTATTGGTAAGTGATTATTCTTGCTGATGGCTAAGGCTTCATTTCACAGCTTTCTTGCTGTCTTGTGGAGTGATGACTGCTGTAGCTCACTCTCAGATATAGTACTGGGCATCTTGGGCATCTGAGAACATGTAAAAAATCCATGTGTACATATACAGATCTAGACAATAAGCATGTATTCATTTAAAAACAACACAAAGATAAACACAAATAAATAATACGTGTGATTTGATTTGTGTGTGCTCTTTTTGCTCTCCTTAAAACTCCTGGATAACGGAAGAAAATGTTTTACTATGAACTGGCAAAGAAAGAATGAGGTGGGTGTTTTCTGTTGAGAGATTTTTTTAAGATAATTTTTTCTGCCGTTTTCTTCAGTTTGATTTTGGATAGGTGGGAGTAAACTTGGCAGAGGAGCACTGCAAAAAATATCTCATTGTGATACTGTTGCAAGAATGTTATAAGATTATTCCTCCTTTATCTGTCCATTTTTACTTGTTTTAAGTGATTTCATCTGGTGAACGTGTCTTATTCCACTGGCAGATTAGTTTACTTGTTTTGAGAAATAATTTTACTCATTTCAAGAAATAATGGACAAAACAGGTAACATCATCTGCCAATGGAAGAAGACACGTATTTAAGATAGAACTACTTAAAAACAAGTAATAATGTCTAGAAATGAGAAAAAATCTCTCACAATATTCTTACAATAGTCTCATAATGAGAAATAGTAGATACAGTACTGTGCGAAAGTTTTAGGCATCTAAGCAAATTTTTAAACAATTTACCTCAGCAGTGAGTTTATCACAAAATACATTAGAATAAAGTCATATTCATAATTCAAATAAACATAAAAACAATAAAAAGTGACAAGAATTTCTTGGGTCCATATTTTTCTTTGACACCTTCACAGCCACCACAGAGACTTGTTAATATCATCAATTACATCATGAGCACAATTTACTGAAGCACTGATTGGTCAAACCAGGAGCTGCTTTTTAACTACATATAATACTGGGCTTCCTCAAGGAGAGGTTTGAAAATGGTTAAACAAACACACTAACATCCAGAAAATCAATATTTATATATATATATATATATATATATATATATATATATATATATGATCACAGTGTTTAACTCTACTTAACAGGCAAAACAGTCTGCAAATATGATCATACCAGCTCATAACGGGAGCATAAAGGGGCCCAGCAATTAGCTAGCTATGGTTATGGATTTAACTTTTACTGCTGAGCATTCAAACTTATACATAGTATATCTGTGACCTACCCATCATAGGATGAATACATGAGTTCTCAAGAATTAGCTACTAGATCTCTAAAAAGTACTTTTTACTCACCATTCAGAGAGCGCTCTCCTGCAAGGGGGCTCTTATTCTTCAAAATCAAACGTGTAGCGCTGAACCAGAGACAGTATAAATGAAGAGACAGGTCACTGGTTAAGATATGAGCCAAACAGTACAAAGTATTTTATCTAATGTTATCCGTAATTTCTTAATTAAGTTAATGTGGCTTTTAGTTCTCATTTTATAGGTTTCACATCATTCAAAGAAATAGCCTGGTCTTTTACGACTGGCAATAACTGCTGGTTTTGTTACTGTGCATCTAAGACTTAGATAAATTTAATGAGCTCTGTTATGATTGGATGCCCTATATTGTGCCTCATTGGCTCAAACTGCTGAAGGCTGAACAGGTAAATATGTTCTCAAGACATGACACATATGATGAATTCAAAATGTTTCTGCAGCTTAGTTTCCATATTTACTGAACAGACTGCAGTTTGAATGGCATGTGGTATTTTTTTACATACCGAATCAAACTCTGTCAAATTCACATTGTCATGAGCGGCTCATGGGAGGCATGCACCCTCCTAAATAAATTACTAAAATGCTGTTTATGTTGTTGTTTGTTGGTTTACATATGTGCAATGTGTTATGTTTAAATGTGTCTGGAGGTGTGGGTGTTTTCTACTAGGGGTTGGTTACCATGATGTGGAAGTCTATGGGTGGTGGTCACCTCCCCTGTGAGCTCAGTGCTTTATATGTGCCATTAAGGTCATTCTTGTTCTACCATTATGGTGGTAAACAGTATCCTTCAGCTCTGAAGCCATGAAAGTAAGTTTGCAGACTTACTTTGCTCTGCTTTAAGCTCCAGCTATACCCACTTTCCTCCCATTTCCGCCAGAAAACTTTTCCTCAGAAGTACCGCAGCTTATTGTAAAAAGTCTCTCAACGTTTGACTGTTTTACGAGGCTGAAGTCACTTCTCATTCATCAGCTTCTTGTTGGAATTTTCCCATTCCACCTTAAATTCTGCCCGAGGTGCCAAATGTAGCTGCTAAGGTGGAACTGGGAAATTCGAAAGAGAACGACTTCATCTTCGCAACTTTATGGTTTCACAGTCTCTCATCGCAGGTTTAACGTTCCAGGAAACCAACTGCGCTGCTTGTAAATCCATTCGTTTTCAAATGTTCATCTTAAATTTCTGCCTTTTCGTAGCTACTAGTCTGCATGTCATTTCTCAGTCATTGAGAACCAGGGCTTTCCTGCTATGCTGCACACTTTGGAGCCAAGATTCAGCGTCCAGTCTCGAAGATATTTTACTGACACAGTGACGCCTGACTCTGTACAATGAGACCAAAACCAAAGTCATAAAATCACTGAATTAAATGAGCAGGACGGCTGTAACGTGTGCTGCAAGGACATTCACTACCACTGGATTTTATGTCACCCTAACAGCGCATTTTATTACAGATAAGTGGCAGCAGCATCTCAATCAAGAGCAGTGAATGAGAGCCTTCTAGATCACTTCCATTTGATTTATTAATAAAAGACATTGGAAGTAAATTCATTATAGATCACTACAAATACTTTGCTTTAAAACTACCGAGTCATCACACAGTGAGAAAATAGAAATCCTATAGAGAAAAAAAAGATGCATCAATAATCGTTTTATGATCACATCACAGCCCTCTGAATCGTAATTGAATCGAATCGTGAGGTGCCTAAAGATTCCCGCCCCTAATATATATATGTATATATATATATATATATATATATATATATATATATATATATATATGTCCATTATATGTACTATTGGGGGAAAAAACAGCTGCCTGATTTTTTTTTCCATTGTTGGGTTCAGATATGTTTGGTAGATGAATATGGCCATCTAACAATGACCCCTTGTGGTTACTTTCCCTGTGTTCTGCAGTCTTAAAGGAATATTCCATCAATTTCAAATGCCATATGCTAAATTACCCCAGAGGGTTTGAAAGAGCCTTGCTGCATTTTTAAGACAGGGCTCAGGGTTATTTGGGAAATTAGCTAAATTAGTTAAATGACTCAAAGCAGCAGGGACTTCCGCAGAGGTTTTAATGCTTAGCAGGTCTGTACTGTAGGCTATGGTGGACTATTTGGTGAAAAATTAGAAGCTCTTGGATGGACAGAGCTGCTTAATCTATTATCTGCTTAATCTATTAATAAAATACTGTAAGTTTTGTTTCCTTAACACTAAAAATACAAGGTAGAGATTTCAATAAACAGGATGCAAAGGCAGAGTTTGGAGATTACTAATGATGGGTTAAGCTGAGTAACATTAATACACAACCCTCTCATAATGCAGGGTGTCGAATCAGGTGAGCTCCTGCTTTGTTGGAATGAAAAGCTGCTCAACCCTTTGCAGATCAGTTTGGACACCCTTGACATAGTTCTATAAAGTAAAGGTTCTATAACAATTAAATGTTCTTCCTGAAATTGTACATTTAAGTCAAGAACCATTCAAGAACCTATTTCTTATTTAGAGTGGAAACAGTAAAAGTGTAGAGTGTCAAATCTAAGATAGCTCCTCTATATTCACTCAACTCTTGTAGTTAACTACAGAATTAAGGCAAATAGATCACTATCAGGACAAATGTCTCATGTACATGTTGTATAAAATAATCATGTTGGTCTTTACACTTGAATCTTTTGGAAGCTTTACTCACACTTTTTTAAACAATGTTTTAAACACTGAATGGGCCAGATGTGAGCTTGTAACTGGAACATCTGGGGATAACCATGCGATTTTTATTTATTTATTTATTTTTGGCTACATGTGATTGAGAATGTACATTTATTAGGATTAGAATGAACTAAGTGAGAACTTCTAAACCAACCTAATGCTTAATGAAGACGGAGCTCAAAGAAGGGGTGGGTTCATCAGCACTGAGTGACAGACTATGAGTCTGTGGTTATTCCAATGGATGTAACATAAGTTAGCATGGAGAAAAAGTCCCCCTAAAAAAATAAAATGAGAGAATGGGATCACATCTGGCCCCACATGACTAGCAACAAAATAGCCTTGTATTTGTGTTTTGATTGCCAGTGTTCATACTAGTTTTAGCACAACTATCGTCTATAGGTGGTCTTTGCCAGGGAAAATGTTAGAGACTTTTCCATTAGCCCCCTTTAACTCATTGAAATGTGCCACCACAGTAGTTGTATGTCCACATGGGTCATAGTAAAATGTATTAGGTTGTGGATTGTGTATCAAATCTAGCCTCTAACTGCAAACACTACCTCACAGGAAGAATTCACAGCTAACAAGACATCACATGGTGTAAGTGTATGCAATTTCAGGATAGATTTGTCTCAGTAGTTTTAAATAAAACATATTGGATCTGTATCTGTTGATACTCAAGGGCCTCTTTTCCATTGCAGAGCCAAATGGTTCCCTAAGCTGCACCAATTCCATCTGTTGTGCTACATTACTCTTGTAAGGAATCTTTGGGTTTGACAACGGCACCATGGGAATTATTATTATTATTATTACTATTATTATTATTATTACATTCTACAGAACATGATACATACACACATACAAACTAGTGAATACAAACATACTAGGGGGCAGTGAGCACACTTGCCCAGAGCAGTGGGCAGCCATATCCACGGCACCCGGGCAGCAGTTGGGGGTTAGGTTCTTTACTCAAGGACACTTCAGTCATGTACTGCCAGCTCAGGGAATCGAGCCGGTGACATTCCAGTCCCAATGCTGGTTCCCTAACCTCCAGCCCAGCTCCTCTCTCCTTGTTAGCGGTTCCATTGAACATTTAGCAAGAAATGCTAGATTAATGGCTTGCCATTTATAGAATGGTGGACTGAAAATTGCTTGAAACGTATTTGTTGTTTCAGCAAGATGCAGTAGCACAGTACAGACATTAATACAGATCCATCAGCAAACAGCTACATCATTGTGTGATCTCACTGAATGGTTCTGTGTCCCTGAGCATGGTTAGCTAGACATGTTGCTAAACCCATGCTGAGTTTCAATATCAGTATCAGTGTTGTGTAAATCCTTTCTAAGGAGTGTAAATCCTTTCTAAATTAACAGAGGGACCAAATAAGCACAGTTTATGCAGTCATAATGCACAAAACTATCTGGACTCATTTACACTCTCACAGATAAAAGTACTAAACTGTCACCGGGGCACGACACCTCTTGTCACTGGGGTGGTATACTTAAGGATACATCTCAGTACCTTTAGTCAGGGAACATAATTGTACCATAATCCACACACACACACACACACACACACACACACACACACACACACACACTCACACACACACACCATCTCCCTCAAGGTCGCGGCGGGTGCTGGAGCCTATCCCAGCTGTCATTGGGCGGAAGGCAGGATACACCCTGGACAGGTCGCCAGTCCATCGCAGGGCAGACAGAAAAACAAACATACACATTCACTCACACACTCACACCCAGGGGCAAATTATCCATGATCCAATTGACCTGACAGTATGTCTTTGGACTGTGGGAGAAAACCCACGCAGACATGGGGAGAACATGCAAACTCCACACAGAAACAATTGAGGCGACAGTGCTACCCACCACACCACTATGCTGCCGTACCATAATCCTTTGATGTTATATTTTCCAAGTTGCACTGACTCCATACACCCCGTCTTGTCTCCAGGCTTTTTATTTTATTGTTCTGTTTTAAAACATTAGGTCATGAAAAGGTACAAATACAGACTTTTCACCTGGGAAAATGTATTTAAGGTACAGAATTGGACCTTAAAACCACTGCTGTACATTTGAGGCTACATTTACATTACATGTACTTTGATGAACAAAAAATGCAGCTGCACAGAACCTTTATTTCTAACAGCACTGTAAATGTTTCATCTGGCAGAACAGCAGCTTATATAAACAGGTTTTCTCTCCAGCAGGATATCTAAAATAATCAAACGGTTATTTCAGGTGGGTCATGGTTCAATACAATGCTTCAAGGATGTGTGACTGCTCTAAATAAATATTAACACTAGACTGGTTGTTTCATTTCTGAATCTCTAAATTGCAGGAAAGAATCTGTGCTCAGCAGCATTAATAAAGAAAGTTCATTTGCTTCATGTTGCTTTTTTTGTAAAATGTCACTAGATGGTGCTGTAATGGCATAAGTGCTGTTTCTTTATTGGTCACTATAAAGAAGTGCAAGTATCTGAAATTGACCTTAATATAGAATGTCAAATGATCAGAAGGAATGACTATGAGTGGAAAAATAGAAGTAAAATCTGAACTCCCTTGTTTTTTAACATGTTTATAAGAATCAAAACACACACACACACACACACACACATACACACACACACACATCTTCTAAGCTGCTTCTCCGTCTGGGTCGCAGGGGGTGCTGGAGCCTATCCTAGGTGTCATTGGGCAAAAGGCAGTAAACATCAACAGTGACACTTTATTTTGAGTGGTCCTTTTTAGACGACAAACACTCATATATATACATGACTATCAGTAACATATCAACAACATATCAGTGCTGTATTGGCAGTGAATACATTCAGTAGATTATCAAAAGACTTTTAATTAACTGTGTCAATAATTTTTTTCATAATCTGCTCGATTCAGTTGTTTTTTCACTTAGTTTGGAGTGTCTAAGTTCATATCTGTAGAGGAACTGAGAGGAACTAAACATGTAACAGGTTTAATGCAGACCATCTCAACATCCTCAGCAACCTGTTACAGAGACACTGACAGCATTTTGTACCTGGAGCTTAAATGGATTACGTTTTGGTTAAGTTAGGGTTAGGATTAGGACCAGGGTGAAAGTTAGGATTAGGTTTTGGGTTAAAGTTAAAGTTAGGGTTAGGATTAGGACCAGGGTGAAAGTTAGGATTAGGTTTTGGGTTAAAGTTAAAGTTAGGGTTAGGATTAGGACCAGGGTGAAAGTTAGGATTAGGTTTTGGGTTAAAGTCAAAGTTAGGGTTAGGATTAGAGCCAGAGTGAGGGTTAGGGTTAGGTTTTGCTAAAACGAAGCACCGTATTAAGTCTATCAAGCCATCAGGTTCTTCAACTCTTCCCATTGGGGCCAGAAGAGAAGAGAAAAGAGTGAAAAGGAGAATCTCTCATGCTAAATAACAGGTCTATTTGATCTATCTGCACATATGGACACCTTCCTGTACATATTGCACTTCTGCACACCTTATCACACATCTTGTTCATCTGGATATTCCACACCTAGATGCTTTATTTCAGTGCCAATATATTTATTCAGTATACTCATTATATGCTGTTATATGCACCTCCTTGTACAGTCATTACTGCACTGCCTTTTTATCTCAGGATTGATCATATTGCATATTTTTGTATATTCCTAGTTGTGTATATGTCTGTAGGTAGGTTGTTTGTATATATTCTTCTTTTTATATTCTAACTATCTGTCTCTAATGTAAATAATGTATCAGTAAATAACAGTACATCTTCAATATATTTACCTCAATGTATTCAGATGCCTCACTACCACTACTTTACTGCTTCTTCTCTAATATTTCACTGACACTCTGTTAAGAGTTTATTAATCATCTACAAAGAGCCACTCAAAATAAACTGTTACTGAATCACCAACAGCTTTATTTCCAAAGGTACTGTGTTGCCATGATTTAGCTGTAAAACACTGCTTACTTTTAGAAACCTGACATCATATGTTCCTCTGGAAATATGAACTCTACAAATGTCAATGGTGTGGGACTGTAATGTCCACTAAGACAGAAACTCCACACTGATGAGGTCCACCCATCCTCAGTGCCCCTCATTTCCACTTCCTCCAGTAAGCACTCCAGGATTGGTTGATTGACATTATTAAATTATTGGAAATCTCTAAAAGCTGAGGATTACAGGTTCTTTCTCCTATATATTTCTCTCACTTACAGCCAAACTGCGCACTAAAATGAGCAGAAATGACTGCTTCTCGACATATCTTAAAATTATTTACACAAATCAGCAGTCATTTGAGCTCATCTACAGGGATATTCATACAGTAAGTGCTTCACCTAACTTATCGCATTTGACATCATCATAATCAAGGTTAACCTGAAAGCTACATCAGATGTGATCCTCACAGTTTCAGGACAATTTCCTTCACATTCAGAGGGTGGTCTCAAGTCAAATCATGGGGACAATTTGGTTAACTTGCTGTCCACAGTATCCACAACACTGTCATTCCAGACAAATTTAATTCATTTGCTGGAGTCACAGAGGACATTGACGTCTTTATTAACAGCCTGGTGAGGAATGGCTGCAACTAAGTGGTCAGTAAGGTTTTGCAACTACTGAGGCCTCAAAAAGAGCACAATGGCCCTTTACCATTCCCAGTAAATACACTTACTGTACTAAACACAGAGCTAATGATATATTGGCTTTCAGTAATAAGATTTTATTGATAATACTATGTCTCTAGATTGACAGCACACTAACTGGTGGAAAAAAAATATTTTGGTGATTTTATTGTTTGTATGATTGTTTGTGTTTTTTTTTTTTTTTTTACATACTTTTGATATATATTTTATACATACTATATAACAATCATTTGAACATGGTAGATGCCACTTACACAATGGAAAAGTTTCAGAAACAATCCAAATATAACAATATATCATGATATATCATGTTGCATTGTTTCTGATTTCAGGTTTTTTTCCTCTGACAATGACAATATGCTAACATCTGCATCAGACACCTATTTCATGTTATTCTCAGAAGCATTCAGAGTAGCCTAAACCCATCATCAAGCAAAAACGCTACTACTTTTTTTTTTTTTTTTTTTTTTTTTTTTTTTAATTGTATATTTATTGGATTTTATAATTAACAGAGGGAAACAACAACAAAACAACAACAAATCAGAAAAAGAGGAGAAAAAGAAGAGAGTAATGTAGAATAAGATAAAATAAAATATAATAAAACAAAAACATATGTTAATCGCCACTATGATATATGCAATTTGACATTATTGCAAAATGTTCAAGAATGAGTGAAAGGGTATGGTAAAAAAGTGTTAGGTAGTAATTACATAGAAATTACAATGCAGGCAGGGGTACAGATGAGGTGCAAGAAGAAAGATCATAAATCCTCCAACACTTTCCAAACTGGTGACCATATTTCAGAGAATTTTTGTTGTCTGTTATGCATTTCAAACGTGAGTTTTTCTAGTGGAAAGACATTCGACAGTTGTGTCAGTCACATCTTGACTGTTGGGACAGTTGGAGTTATCCAGAGCAGTAAAATACATTTCTTTGCTAGGTATGACAGTGAACCCATCAGGTAGGATTGGTTTCCATTTAGCACCCCATTGGGATCATGAGCCAAAAGATACAAACATGGTGACATGTGGAAATGTTTTTCTAACATCTTCTGAATGACCTGATGAACATCTTTCCAGAATACTTGGATTTTAGTGCACTCCCAGAACATGTGCATAAATGTACCTGTATCAGAGTTACACTTAGGACATAGTGGAGATGGGTTTTTACACATCTTATACAGACGTGAAGGTGTTAAATAAGATCTAAAAAAGAATTTGAAATTCTGTTCTTGGATGTTAATGGAAGTGCAACTAGGAAATATTTTCTTATGCATATTATTCCAAGAGTCATCGTCAAATTTAATAGAAAGATCTTTCTCCCAGGCCTGTCTCAATGGATTGTAACATGGCTCAGTGAAAACGCTACTACTTTAATGGATAATGAATAATGAAGTAGAAGTAAACAGACCAGCAATAAACCAACTTGTGTGAAAACAGGAATTTCTTAGTATATTCAGTATCTACCACTTTCCAGATAAGATATACCAAATTATCTCTATTCTTTGTAACATTATTTTCAACAGCTCAGGCATTCAGGAAATGAATAAAATAAAAAAGGTGGGGGGAGGAAAAAGAAATCTCTTGACTGACCACCCCAGAGTCCGGATTTTAACATCACTGATTGTGTTTGGGATATCTTGGATAGTAAGAACCAGAAAATGCAAACAACTTCTAAGACTTAACTTTGGACATTAGATTTATTTGAGAAACTGAAAATAATGGGGGCTCTAATAAAAGGTAAAGAATGGACACATTAAATACTGAAAAAAAAAACTGGCATCTGTGTAATTTTCAGTTAAATATGTTTTCTGTTCATTTTTCCCTGATACTGTAAAATAAATACTTAGTGTGTTTTCACTAGAATTGCATGTTTTCTGAACATGTAAGAAAAATGTTACCAAAAGAACACACTGAGAGAAGCACCAGCCAAATACGAAATACCAAATACCAGCCAAATTTTATTTAAGTACATGAAAGTGAAACTACTTTAACACTAGATCTTATTGTCAATGCACTAGAAATGTTTGTTGCTTGTCCAGTGCAAAGTCTTGTTTGAAACAGACAGTAGTTACTCAGACCATTCTATAAATACCAATGAAAGTACATTGTGTAACCGTCTTCACTGTGGCACTGATCCACTGAATCTCACCTACCTGATTCCTCACTTTCTATACATTCAAAGGAGCTACTCATGATTCAACACCAGCAGGGCTTTTATAATGTAAATATTACCCTAGAAAGAGAAAACAAGCTGCTGTTTAAAGTATGGACAGGCGGTATGGTGAAAACTCAAAAACAGCATTTATCACAATCAACACTTCACAGTACTGTTAATGTTTTATCTTCCTACACTGTGTAACATTCATTCTCACATGAATGCTGAATAAAGCTAAGAATATTAAATAAAGTAATTCAGCATACCCATATGGAAAAACTATATTACAAATGCATTCATTAAATATATCTTTGCAATGTATGTAAAACTGTATTTGTTGGATATATATTTAAAATGCATTTATGTGTATTATAACGTTATTATACTTTTTCAATTGAGTGTAGTTTTAATAAAGGTTACAGAGAGAACTAAATGGTACTGCCTTTGTGTTTTGCATTGTACTTTGCATTAATGTATGGCTGTGCTCACTCAAGAGTTTTTTATTTTTGTATGGCACACTTTTATGTGAAATATTTCCTCACATATTTAAAATACATGTATGTTTAAATATATTTGGTTAATATGGAAATAAATTCTGAAATACATTTTAGTGTTTGTAATGCATTGCAATGTGTTTGAAATGTACAAAATATGTCCATATGGGTAGAGCTGAATGACTGTAGATTGATGAAATAACATTATTTGTGCATATTGCATATGTACAATATATTACAAGACTGACCTTGGTCTATGTTACACAAACAGTGCCTGGTTTAAGTGCTACTATGAAAAATATACATGAATACAAACTAGTATAAAAGATAAAATGTCAAGTATTTTTAGGGACTTTGAAACAGAATTGTATGGGCTTGAAATGTTTATTGAAATTTCCAAACAAGCACTTAAATGTTCATCCTCAAAATTCCACTGATATATTTTTGTTTTATAAGCCCCGTTCAGTTTTAAGTGGGGAGATGGGGTTATGCTAGTTTACCACAGGACATCTGTAATGTTTATGACTGATTCGCACAAGGCATCTCAATATAAACGTCAGAGATGGGGTGGCCATTTATGCACTGCTTTTACTCCAGAAAAGACATTTAATTTAGCAGTTATTTTGTTTATTCTAGCCTTTTTCCTTGATGTCTTAAGTGAAAGCAGTGCTTAGCCTGGGAATTCACAGCAAACAGTCAGTATCACTGCATAAAATCTAAGTTTTTTATGAACTGAATTATCAGGCTCTGCGACAGGTTGAATTTTTTGCTGACCGTTATCCTCTCCTAGACTCATCCCCACTGGCTATGAACTCCACCACAGTGGTGCCATCTACAAACAGCTGGTTCCTTAAAGACACAGTCATTGGTGTAGAGACAGAAGAGAAAGGGTGAGAGCACAACCTTGTGGTACAGTACTGAGAGCTTACTTCCATTGCCTGGTCCCAAATTTTTGGGCATCAAATTTGTATATTTACTAAAATCAATGAAGATATAACATTAAATAGCTCTTTTTTTTATACTGTTTTCAGTAAAATACCAGTAAAAGACAGTTTACAAATCACTGCCATCTGTTTTTATTTGCATTTTATGTACTATCCCAACTTTTTTGGAATTGTGTTTGTATTTATTAAAGATAAATTAACATTTATATTAACAATAACTGGTCAATTTAAACGCATTTGCCAATGAAATGTATGCACTTGCTTATGTTTGTGACTTGAAAATAAGACAGAGGTTGGAAATACTAAACAGAAAAACAATACCAACTTATTTAATGCTCAATGAAACTGGTGATAGTTCAGGTATTTTGAATACGTGATACCACCAGACCAATCATGCATTAAACAAAAGATCTGGAAAATCACACTGTCTGGTTGACAAGTAGTTCAAATTTCTAAATGCATAAATAAAGAACATTGCTGTGGTATTAAAATTTGCTCTCAGAAGCATTCACTGTAAAAAAATGTTTAATATTAATTTTTGGCCTTGTATTTACATCAATAACTGCAATATTTTACCTGTTACTTGTTTGCAGTGCTTGTATAAATGCTCCCCCATTCACAGTCACCGTGACTTCATAACACTATGATGTGTTTCATATTCCTATTTCCTTAAATCAAACAGGGAAACATGCACACATTCGGGTCACCCAAGATCAACTCTGCTTTGGAGCTGGTCAGGAGTGGCTTTTGCAATATTAACAGCCATTTGGCGGATCCAACAGGAGACAAACTGTCACTTCAAACAGCTACTCATGCTTCACACATGAGGGATCAGAAGAGAGGCTGAAGAGTATGAACTGACATCTTCTTCGCCTGCTTTGCCTCTCCTCTTCCCTCATCACACCCACGCTTAATGATGCAACTCTAGGACACAGAGATTCCTACTGCCTTCAATTTCAGAGATTATAGCAGACCCTCTTGTGGGTCAGGCTCAAAGTGCATGTACATACAGCCCATTTGCAGTGAAGGCAATGATGAGACTTACAAGCACAGTATGTTTTTCATGTATTCAGTCATGACTCAGTTTATCACAAAAATTCACTAATACGTCAAGACATCAACTGATTAAGGACACAGTTTCATTAGTACAGTATCATTGTTGATCTATGGCCAACAAAAATAACCAGAATATTTTCTCATCAGATTACTCACATAAATATGCTCTGCTTTCTTCCCACACAAGTCTAAGAAGCTGAATTAAAAATAAGAAACTCAGATAGCTATTTGATGTTTCCCATGGGTTTGGACTGTGAGTAGCCTTGCTTCCAGGCAACTATGCTGAGGCAGACAGCAATACTGCCACAGAAGGGAAATGTGGTTAAAATATTGTCAAAAATATCCAGGGCCACCGCAAGGGATATATAATTATATCACATTGGGCCCCAGCACCTGGCTAGCACAGACACACTGACCCTTAAAATATAACACTGTGCAGACATGCATTCAACATTCTGCCTACAATGGAATTCACTAAGTTGGTTCACATAGGTACATTGTAAAAAACATTCTATTATTAACAATAGGTTAAGAAAGTAACATTGAAAAAAATTGTGTAACATTCTGATAACGTTTTATTGCCACTGTGAGTCACAGGCTCACCCCTGCATAGGGCAGGCTCATTATTTCAAACCTTTATTGAACGGAACCAGTTGCATCTGCAAGCTGCAGAAGAATAGCACTGTAGTGGTGACTGCGTGAGACCATAGGAAAACTGACAGGCAAAGTCAAATATGTAAGATTGAAATGTATTTATTAATATGATTATTACTTTATTAATATTTTACTATAGTTATTTATTCCATTATCGCAGAAGTGTTGGCACTCCTCATTTCATCTGATTTATTCATTCATTATTCATTTTCTCAGGCTGATATTTCACAAGTCTTATATCTCGAATCAGAGTCAAGTCATGAGTCAGTGAACTCTCTTAGTCTGGTGCAACTCAAGTCTGAGTCACCAATTATTTTTCTACATTTCTAAATTATTTTTCTTAACATCTGGTGTTCATTATCCAAATACAGCATTTCCCACACTCAGGTTATAACCTCTGCTAGATGTAGACTACAAATGTTGTAGCAGTACATTGTTGTGAAAGGCTGAATTTACTCTTTATTTTAATCTCTTTATTTACTGGTAAGAAATATTGTCATTATCTACGTCCTCCATATGCTTTTGATTCAGACACAGCTGGACATTGTTTGTAATTACGACTGCTGCCAGTATGTAAAGAAGCTAAATTGGAGTGTTGAAAATAGACCAACTACTGATCAGTAGACTGTCTGATTTGAACCCCTGTTTTTTCACACTCCATTGCAGGTGGCATTCAGTGTGAAGTTGCCTTTTGTCAGTAGGGAGTATGCACTGCTCTTCTATCCTTGACCTCAACTTTTACTCGAAGCCTAGATAACCAAACTGAAACTATCCTATTTTGAACACATTCTGAGAAGAACCAATTCATTGGAAAAGACCATTATTCCTGGGAACATCCAAGGTAAAAGAAAAAGAGTACGACCAACAACAAGATGAATGGACACAATCAGAGGAATCATGAACCAGCCATTCAGAAGCCTGAAGACCCAAACACAGACATGGCATTTTGGAGGAACACTATCCACATTGTGGCATCCATGCAGAGTTCTAAAACTCTGGAAGGCAGGCCAAGTTGTTGGAATGAGAGTCCCTTTGGCAGAGGTCAGGGGAAAGGGTTTAAACTGACTTGGTCAACTGTAAATTCACCCTGTCTATGAACCAACTGATCTCCCTTTCAGTCATAATAACTATGTAACAGACTAGAAAACAGTTTGCTGAAACTAAAAAGTAGCGATTTTACAAGCACTTTGTTTACTTTTTAGATTAAATCCTAAATCTTTAGGAGATGTGGATGAAGTACCATGTGGGCCAGGTGTTGTTTGACTAGCTATTCCTCAAAACTGTCAAGGAGCTGCTGTACTTTCTGGAGTTTGCCAGCTTCTACTTGAGATACGTGATAAACTTTAGTATTGTTACTGCACCTTATTCTATTCTTATTACAAGCTTTCCTGGTTAACTGCTGATCCATATTTTCTCTCATGCCATATCAAATCTTTAATATTACAAAAGTCTACAAAAATCACAATTTTAAAGATAATAGTTATATCTGCCTGTAGTCATTTATACTTCTAGTTAAATGACTGTGTTTCCTTAACCTTAAGTACAGTGCATCAGAAGTATTGAATTCAAGACCTTGAACCCAATTTCCAGTTCTTTTTGTAAATACTGGAAGTTTATTTGGAATGTACGCCATTACGAGAGGGATTTCTCAACTCCAGGCCTGGGGATCCACTGCTCTGTTCAGTTTCAAGTTTTCCCTACCCAAACACACCTGATCAGAGCTGGAGTGGGATTATTTAGACCAGAGTTATATGATGCAGAGCAGCCCATCTTAAACTCTTCTTCTGCTACACACACAGCATTGCTTTTATGTAATATAACATATTCTAAAATCTGTGCACTTTCATCTTCTTCTTGTCTTGCTCGTATTTAACCTTCTTAACCAGCTTTTTCATACCCGCAGTTCTTGCCACTGCTACCTGTCTTCACATAATTTCTGTATGAAAATTGTGAAAACAGTAATAAACTCAGTGGAGCACAGTGTGTTATGTAAGCCAGCACCACATTGCTGCACTTAATTTGATAATCTTTCATGGCTGACATTAGCTTCCTATTGAAATTTCCGTTCCACCTTAAATAGTGCAGCAATTACATGCAAGTGCCCAAACATCATTTAAGGTGGAACAGGAAATAAGTTACTAACTTTAGCTTCAACTGATCTCTATCCACTGTATGAGTTACAACCAGCAAACCTAAGCTGTACCAACTGAGGTAGGGTCTACTGGTTTAACCCTTAAATTACTATATATACACACTTGGATTAATCATTTATAGTTTGTCTGTGTGTTCTTGTGCTTTTATGTGTGAGTTTATTTAGCTCACAGCAACCAGCTCAAAAATCTAGCAGACCATTAGGAATTCTCCACACTCTTCCGGTGACCTAGCACTGTAGGTCACTATGAGGTAAGGTATAAAACTATGAATCAATTACATTTATAGTTTAATTAAGTGCCAGTCATTTCGCTGCATTCAAGCTCCAGACTTGGAGAGTTTTTAACCGCATGATTTCTAACTCGATTTTTCCCTTCAATTTGCCTCCAACAATTTTTTTACAATTTGAAGCAAATTTCTAGCTTAAGTTTTCTTAACTGGAAGCAACTGGCAGCATGATCTGGTGGTGTGTGTAGCCTTGTGATCAAGGATCCCCCCTGATATTTTCAAGCGTTTGATTTCTACTACTGGAAACATTCATAAGTACTCCTGTAGTGTGAGATGGTCAGAGATGAGTGACACAAGTAAAAGACAATGAAAGAGAAAAAGATGAAGAGACATTCTAGATGTACAGTGAAGCGTAAATTTGGAGAAGCGGCCTACACAATATTGGTACATGTGTGAGTGCCTTCATAATATACTATCTAGAATTTTAAGAGACTTGTTTTACAGTTTCAAGTCAGCTACTAGCTGTCTATTAAATGAAATATATAAGTTAATATATAATACAATGACATATTCTTTCACTTCCAGTTTGTTTTGTTATGCTTCTTGCAACCTGTCCAGTTCCAGCTTTCTTTATGTCACATGAAAGCAGTGAGATATGGACTATTGAGTGCTTTCTCATAGCCAAAATTCATTACATATGATAACATCTCTGCCCAATTGTCCATTGTGCCTGCCCTTGAGACAAACAGAAAAGATTTCTGTGAAAGACTGACATCAAGTGTAAGATGCTCTTTTGTTATAAGCATGCTTTTTGTGTACGTCCTGCTTTACTACTTTACAGACTTAAAGCTGATTATTTTGTTGATTTACTGTATCTCCTCTGCTGCAGTAACAATTCTCCAAAGACATTCTTTTCTACTGTAAAGTTACTCACTTCATGCCCTTTGCATGTTAGGCTGCATTTAAGATTTGTCATTCAAGCGTCATTTGTTTACTTTTTCTTGTTTGGAGGTGGAGAGGAAAAGGAGGCGGAGAGGAAAATGATATGGTCATTTTGGAAGGGAATGGGCACCAGGAAGACATTATCAGCCACTCCTCCTCATAGAGAATGCTTTTCTGACACAGATCAAGATTTCAGGCCTTTGCTGGAATGCACATGTGAAGGCATAGTGGTCGGAGAAAGTAGCCAATCAAGTTGCATCTGGAAAAATGAGGCAGCATTTCCTCACTCTGATTCAGTGTGCTTTTCCAAAGATCCACAGTCAAAGTTCTGATCTTTTACAGGGGAAGAGGTTCTGTACAATTCAATCCTTGATAAGTAAACAAAGTCATTCAGTATGGTTTAATGGGAGACGGTGCACTCCAGAGAAATGTACTGGTTCACATTTCAGTGGTGGTGATGGGAACCAGGGGTTACATTTTCTATGCAAATATAGCCACTTTGTTTAAAACTAAAACAGCCAGTGAAGCTACATGTATTAGAAGTTTTTACAATGTGTAATACATTCTACAATAGAAAATCTGGACTATATTTCTGTACATCTCTCCACCATAAACAGCTTTTAAAAATACATTTTAAGCCAAAATGTTTGTCTCAAAACTTTAATAAAGCAATGTTTCAGACATCAGGCAGCATATTCATAACCATTCTCATAACCACGCCATAGTTTTCTGTGAGGGAGCTTTTGGAGACAGGCTCTTTAGACATCTGGTTCTCATCACCACCCACTGTAAAGCATTCTGATTCTTTCTCTAGAATGGCCTCATGTTTCTTTAGAAATTCACATTATATCAGTCAATGTTTACATCTTAACAATTTATTAATGCTGAAATTTTGAAAATAACTGGTGGAATTTCCCTGTACAGTGTATTCTTTTTGTAGTTGAGGCTGTTTTTATTTACTTTTTGAAGTATGACTCACAGTGATTGTGTTTTTCCAGTCATTCTCAGTTCCCATGGATATTTATATCTAACTGTCACTCAACAGTAATATGCCTTTCAGGAGGCATTGAATTCAATTGCTTGTTCTCACTTAAATGTTATACACCGTCACGGTTTTACTTGTAAAGCACTGAAATATGTCACATTTTAGTTCAAGTCCAGTGTGTTTTAATACAGTTAGCTCAGCGTAAGGTCTTGAGTGTTAATGCAAAAGCAGGACTCTAATCAGCTCTAGAAGATTGCCTTCCATCCAACTGACACTGATTTTTCCAACCTGAAGAAGGTGTTTATTCATGATTGAGAGAGAATGCTGTCCACAACTGCTATAAAAATGCAAATCTGCTCATCTGCTTCAAGTGCTGCCGAAGACAGTCACCCACTCTGTCTGTGAAAGTAAAGGTGAGGAATTTGCTTCCGAGATCCTCTCATCCGCAAGGGATGACAGGTGATCTGCAGCCCCTCTCCAAAAAGAATGTGTCATTATCTATCAATAGAGCGGAAGATACAAAGAGGGCCCAGTCTCTGACATGTATGGCTTACTAGACATTTTGACCTCGCAAATATTTGAAGACAGGAAAGGAACTAAAATAGCCTCTGATTGTTATGGAAGAGGCTGAATTTCTGGATGACTGTTTGACATCTCATTATAAACAGTGATCTCACTGTCAGAAACAAGAGAACTTCTCCACAAACAAATGGTCATTTATATGAACATACAATCATAACAGTTATTTTGCTGTTTTTTCCCAATATTTTTGCTTCTGTTTAAAAGTTCAGACAGTTATTGTATCCAGGACCTCTTGAGATTACAGTATACAGTAGACATTTGCTTGTGGTCAATTATCTGATGCTCTTTTGGCATTTGGCTATTTCTACAGCCAATACTTTGTTATTATTAACTCAAAGTCAGCAGGTTTATTGTTCTATGTAAGATTTTTCATTCTTTGCTTTTAAACTTGTGTGGCCTTCTGGATTGCTGGAACCTCAGCAGTATTGTAGAGCTATGATTAAAAGAAAATCTCATTTTCCAGCTTATTCAGTCTAATAATGACCATTATAAGTCGAATAATAACTAAACATTTTACTGTCTAAATATTTTGTTTGTTTTCATCCTTTTGTTTTTTCTTGTGCTTCAATGACTTTATACACTAACAAAGAAAAAATATTCCCTGAAAAACAGTTTCGTTGGAAGAAAACTTTTTTTTCTTGTGTCTAAACATCAAAGTGAGCTATTTCCTAAGCATCTCATGGGAGACACCAGCCAGACTAAACATTTTTACATTTCAGTGTCAGAAACAGGGAACTGCACTACAGCAGTGGTTATCCACATGGACATGGTGACAGCGACAGACATTTAGCTGTTCATTCAATATTAATTAAAAGCGATATGATTTCTCCTGTTTAGAAGTTCAGACCATCCAGAAATGCTTAGTCATGAAATTCCTGCAAAGATATTTGCAGGAGTTCCAACTGTAACTCTAGTAAGTATCCACAACATGGCAACATAGTGTGTGTGTGTTTGTGTGTATAAATATGTACAGTATATATGTGTGTGTGTGTGTGTGTGTGTGTGTGTGTGTGTGTGTGTGTGTGTATATATATATATATATATATATATATATACACAACCCCAATTCCAATGAAGTGTGTACGGGACGTTGTGTAAAACATAAATAAAAACAAAAAACAAAATACAATGAATTGCAAATCCTTTTCAACCTATATTCAACTGAATACACTACAAAGACAAGATATTTAATGTTCAAACAGATAAACTTTATTGTTTTTTGCAAATATTCACTCATTTTGAATTTGCCACTGTGTTACATCACCTTTCCTTTTAACAACACTCAATAAGCGTTTGGGAACTGAGGACACTAATTGTTGAAGCTTTGTAGGTGGAATTCTTTCCCATTCTTTCTTGATGTACAACTTCAGTTGCTCAACAGTCCGGGGTCTCCATTGTCGTATTTTGCGCTTCATAATGCGCCAAACATTTTCAATGGGAGACAGGTCTGGACTGCAGGCAGGCCAGTCTAGTACCCGCACTCTTTTACTATGAAGCCACGCTGTTGTAACACGTGCAGAATTTGGCTTGGCATTGCCTTGCTGAAATAAGCAGGGATGTCCCTGAAAAAGACGTTGCTTGGATGGCAGCATATGTTGCTCCAAAACCTGTATGTACCTTTCAGCATTAATGGTGCCTTGACAGATGTGCAAGTTACCCATGCCATGGGCACTAACACACCCCCACACCATCAGAGATGCTGGCTTTTGAATTTTGCGCTGATAACAATCCGGACAGTCCTTTTCCTCTTTGGCCCGGAGGACACGATGTCCATGATTTCCAAAAATAATCTGAAATTTGGACTCGTCAGACCACAGGACACTTTTCCACTCTGCGTCAGTCCATCTCAGATGAGCTCGGGCCCAGAGAAGCCGGTGGCATTTCTGGGTGTTGTTGATATCTGGCTTTCGCTTTGCATGGCCGAGTTTTACTTGCACTGGTAGATGGAGCGACGAACTGTGTTCACTGACAGTGGTTTTCTGAAGCGTTCCAGAGCCCATGCGGGAATATCCGTTACAGAATGATGTGGGTTTTTAATGCAGAGCCGCCTGAGGGATCGAAGGTCACGGGCATTCAATGTTGGTTTTCTGCCTTGCTGCTTACTTACAGAGATTTCTACCGATTGAATCTTTTGATGATATTATGGACTGTAGATGATGAAATCCCTAAATTCCTTGCAATTGCACGTTGAGAAACGTTGTTCTTAAACTGTTGGACTATTTGCTCACGCAGTTGTTCACAAAGTGATGAACCTCGCCCCATCCTTGCTTGTGAACGACTGAGCCTTTCAGGGATGCTCCCTTTATACCCAATTACACTCACCTGTTTTCAATTAACCTGTTCACCTGTGGAATGTCAACTTTCCCAGTCTTTTGTTGCCCCTGTCCCAACTTCTTTGGAACGTGCTGTAGGCATGAAATTCAAAATGAGGGAATATTTGCAAAAAACAATAAAGTTTATCCGTTTGAACATTAAACATCTTGTCTTTGTACTGTATTCAATTGAATATAGGTTGAAAAGGATTTGCAAATCATCGTATTCTGTTTTTATTTATGTTTTACTCAATGTCCCAACTTCATTGGAATTGGGGTTGTATATATATGGTGACAGACCACGTAAAGTTACAGAAAGGGTCGCCGTGTGCTGAGGATCATAGTGCATGAAAATCTCCAATGCTCTGCTGACTCAATAACTGCAGAGTTCCATACCTCCTCTGGCATTAACATACAGCAAACTATGCACTGGGAGCTTCATGGCATGGTTTCCATGGCTAAGCAGCTACATGCAAGCCTTACATCACCAAGCACAATACCAAGGAAATGGTGTAAAGCATGTTGCTACTGGACTCTTGAGCAGTGGTAATGTATTCTGTGGAGTGACGAATCACACTTCTCTATCTGGGAGTGCGATGGACTAGTCTGGGTCTGGTGAATACAAGGCGAAAGTTACCTGCCTGACTGCACTGAACCAACTGTAAGGTTTGGAGGAGTAGGGATAATGCTATGGGGGGCTGTTTTTAAGGTGTTCGCCTAGGCCCCTTAGTTCCAGTAAAAGGAAATCATAATGCTTCAGCAGACCAAGACATTTTGGACAATTGTATGTTTCCAACTTTGTGGGAACAGTTTGCCAAAGACACTTTTCTGTTCCAGCATAACTGAGCCCCAGTGCACAAAGCAAGGTCCATAAAGGCATAGCTGGGTGTGTTTGGTGTGCAAAAACTTGGTCTTCACAGAGCCCTGACCTCAACCCCTTCTAACACCTTTGGGATGAACTAGAACAGAGATTGTGAGTTAGCTCACAATTTCAAATGCACAGTTTTAGAGGCATGTATATTGTAAAATATAAAATGCACTTGTTCAAAATGTTCTTCATGCCTATACATTTAAGAGGGGCCATGCAAAATATGGGAGTATCAAACAATAAGTGGATAGCAATATTAAACAGCTAATTACATTTTCCACTCTAACAGGCATATTTACTAAGAGAGGTGCTAATTACTAACTGTCTATTGATACTTTGCATGTGTGGAGGTGGCCAGTTCAGTAGCTTATTTACTACAAAATGAACACAGACACAACTTCAAAAATTAGCATATGAGCAGTGCAGTATAACCAGGGCTGTGTTCAGTCCTGACAAAACATAGCTAATTATTTAAATGGGAACAGTGTTGCCACTATTGCAGCTGAGAGGGCCATTCTCAGCATTCTTTTCAAAGAATTTTCTGAGCCTGATTTAAATACATGTTTACTACTTCAGAATAGATATGCCAGGGTTTATATACACATCACTGCTGATCAAGTAACACCTCTCACGCCCATCAAATAAGAGAAAACATACCTCCAAGCCCATTGCACACCATTTCACAGCATTTTGGCAATGTAATTTAACCTGGAAACGACTGGCAAAACGATGCACAACACTTTGAGACTAATTATTTGGCTCATGCTTTTTTGTTTGAATGCCTGTTTTTGCCAGGTATGAGGAAAAAAGACTTAACCCTGTTTTCTGGCTCAAATTGTGACTCATCAGGCCAAAATAACGACATATTTTCTCATAAATTTGACTTAAAAGAAAAACTGTCAAAAATTGTGTTGTGCTAGTTCAAAAGGTATGAGATAATGTCAGAAGAATATATTATATAAGAATACATAAATTCAACATAAGTGAATATTTTGACTTTCAGTTTTAAAATGTGTTACTTTTTGGCAAAATATGCTTGCAGTGCATGTTATAATTTCACAAACTCTATTCTTAGCTGGAGTAATATAACAGTCCAGAATATTTTGGTGGGAAAAAACTTCATCTATTAACACTGCTCTCTCTTCATAACCTTTCTGCTTTGTCTCAATTTTGCTGGAGGCACCATTACTTCACTGCCCCTTATGCCTCACAAGTGAGCACATTTTGAAGTTTCGGGGCACTGTCGGTATATTATGTGGTCATATCAAGGCATGTTTTGCGTTGCATCTGCCTTCATATGCACATCTGGCACTGTTTTCTGAGCTCAGTCCAATCCCATTTCTAACCAGAAAGCAATGCTCAGCCCTCTGTGAGTGAATATGCAAATGTGAGCCCATGAACAGCTTCAATGAATCCACATTTTGCACATTGGCATGGCAACAGATGTGAACTGACAATCAGATTTTCACAGTGGTTCACACTGTCTGGGCTCTACTTGGCCCATGTGATCCGACATGTTTCATCTTTCTTCATGTCTTCTAAAGTTGTGTGTGTGTGTGTGGGGGGTGTGTTTCTGTGAGTGCCACATACATTATAAATAGTGTCAAAAAAGGATTTTTTAAGTGATGCTGAACAAGAAGCATTTTAGAACCTTAAATGAATGATCCTTTGAAAGAACTCAATGAAAATGTTCTTTATTTCTACGGCGTGGCTCCAGAGAACCCTTTATTTTTAAGAGTGTACTGGCTAAGTGATGTGATGTGATGTGAAAAATCACTTGACTACTTCAAATAAATTTATCAGAGATGTGACAAATGTTGTTGGACAGGAGCATGGAGAATTCCCATCTTGGCCGGATTGCCAAACCTACAGTGGTCTGATTGCAGCCACTGTGTAAACAGTAGGTAGAACATGGTTTATATAAAGCATCGCACAATCGTTTTGTTTACCCAACACAAGACCAGGTCTGTCTCCAGTCACAGACTTTCTGTCAGCAATGCGATTCACAGCCTATGAAAGAAAAACGAGACCTAAACAGTTGTTCAAGGGAACTGCTGTGGTGTGTGGAACTGATGCAGTGCTTTGGTGAGATTTTAATCCAGATAAGATTCATGTGGTCAGGAGCAGCCTTTGGATATGCTGAAGTATTGGCTTCGCTTTTGACTCTTGTATAAAGAAGAAGCTCATTCTGTTCCTCTGACATAAAAAATACAATCAATTTTCTTAGCCAACCATATAATGCTGTCAACAAGTAAAAGTATCTGTTCTTTCTTTCTTCTACAAAATCTAATTTAGTGTAATGTATTATAAGAATGCGCTTTCCATTTCACGGCAAACAGTTTCGGTTTGGATCTTTAAGAACTCCAGAGGGTGCTGGCCAGTGTTAACTAACTAGCCAACTTCCTGGCATTGCTGTTGTCTAGACTTTAATCAGATCTCCCTCGCTAATTGCCTTCAGATGTTTAAATCCAACATGATGTAAAATGTGATATAATCTTACACAAAATGGCTTTAAAACTAAGGTGTATTTTACAGGACGAGAAACAAGATAATAATCAGCTCACTGCTGGGAAGAAGAGTTGGGATGTCTGCAAAAGCTGCATCTTCTCTGTTTTATTGTTGTACTATAGGACTTGAAATCAACACCATTGTCCAGCAACTGGAATGGTGGCCCATAACTAAATCTATGGTTGAGGTTATTTTCAGCTCTTACAAAAAGGTCCTTTAAAACAACAAAAACAACAGGTCAGGCTTTTTCTAAAGCATAATTAAATCTATTCCATGTTATAATCATTAGGCAGTAAGGAAAATTGCCACTGAGAGCAGAAGAATTATCTTGTGTAAAGTAAAAACTCAATCTCTCCTTCTACCTGTCCATAAATTATATACAGTACAGCAATGGACTGACCACCCCAGAGTCCAGACCTCAGCATCACTGAATGTGTTTGGGATTACTTGAAGCTTGAGCAGGAGAAAATACAACCAACTTCTAAGACTAAACTTTGCAGGTGTGGAAGAAATATCCCTGCAGATTTCTTTGAAAAATTGTAAGCAAGTTTCCTGAACAAAATGGAAGCTGGAATAAAGGCAAAAAGTGGACACACTAAATTCTAGAAAAGCATAAACTATATTTAGTTGTTGAGGCTTTTTGTAAATTTCCATTAAATATAAGTTTTTTTCCTTTTTTCTGAAGCTGAAACATTAATAACTTTAATGATCATTCTGACCGGCAGTGAAATAAACGAAGAGTTCTGATTTTTTGCACAATACTGCACATATTCTCAATTTATCATTAAAATAAGGGCATTTTACTCCCCTTCCTATGTTAAGAAATTCACCTGGTCTGCTCTTCAGTGTAGAAGGGGAAATTATTTTTGAAGAGTATATAATCTAATTGGTCAATGATATCATGTGTCATCTCTTACACTACAGTGACATAACTCTGCAGTGAAAAATCTTCAGGTAATGAGATAAAATGACATCATTGTGTAATTCCCTTCACACAATGATGGATAATAATGTGTCTCTGCATTATGAGAATCATTACCATCTATTACTCCTCTTGCAAATGCATTGCATATACTTGCATAATGCACAAAGGCTAAAATTGCACATGCATACACATATCTAAAAAAAACACAGCTGCATCATCTTCAAGAAGAAAAGGCTCGGGTACAATAATCACTCATTTCACACACACATACACATATGTATATATATATATATATATATATATATATATATATATATATATATATATATATATTTGGGCTAATTAGCACACAACTTTCAGTATAAAAAAAAACAACCATAGCACACATAAAAGAAACAATCAGTATTCATGTGCATTAAAGTGTCCACATACACACACACACAATAAAAATAATAATAGGATTCAGGGCCAGAGACTTCTGGGGCATCAGATTCCATTTCCCTGGTGGAGGTCACTGAGGTAGTTGCCAAGCTTCTAGGTGGCAAGGTCCCAGGGTGGATAAGATTCACCCAGAAATGCTTAAGGCTATAGATGTTGTGGGGCTGTCATGGATGACACACCTCTGTAATGTCGCACGGACCTTGGGAACAGTGCCCTTGGACTGGCAGGCCAGAGTGGTGGTCCCTATTTTAACAAAAGGGGACCAGAGAGTGTGTGCCAATTACTGGGGTATCACACTGCTCAGCCTCCTGGGAAAATGTATGCCAAGGTGCTGGAAAGGAGACTCTGACTGATAGTTGAACCTCAGATTTAGGAGGAACAATGTGGATTCTGTCCCTGCCATGGAACAGTGGACCAGCTTTTCACCCTCTCATAGATTGTTGAGAAGGCATGGAAGTTTGCCCACCCAGTACATGTGTTTTGTGAACTTGGAGAAGGCTTACAACCATGTTCCCAAAGATTTTCTGTGAGAGGTCCTCCGGGACTATGGGGTATCAGGGCCTCTACTCTGGGCCATTCCCTTTTTGTATGCTTGGAGCAATAGTTGTGTCTGTATTGTCTGCACTCCTCTTCATGGTATTCATGGACAGGGTGTCTAGGCATAGCCGAGGTCAGGAAGGTATTATGTGGGGAGGCCGGAAGGTGGTGTCTCTGCCTTTTTCCAGATAAGGTTGTCCTTTTGGCTCAATCACATGGATCCGGAAAGGAAGCTCTTCCTCCAAATTAAGAGGAGCCAGTTACAGTGCTGCCTCTCATTGGAGGTTTACCAGGGGTGAGACAGTGAAGCAGGACCTGCTGAAGGGGCTATATTTCCAAGTTGGCCCGGGAGTGGCTTGAGAAGGAAGTTGAAGGGGACAGGGGTTCTCTGCTTTTACTATTGCTACTGCAACCCTAGCTGGATCAAGAGGTTTAAGATGATGAATGAATAATAATAATAATAATAATAATAATAGTATCACTCTTTCTTCTTCTCCACAAAAGTCCTTACATTTTTCTACTGCATGCTCAAGGGGTTAACCTTCTAAGAGCACTGAAAATCTCCATGGCTGGTAATAGAATTACAGCAGAGACTTGCTCACAAATGTTCAAATATTACTAAAATGTATAACCTCAGCTAAAAAGTAGCATGTATTCACACCCACCAAAAAGAGGTTTTTATGAAAATATATAAGGCAGTTAACCAATGGAGATAAAACATCACAGCATTATTCAGCTAGTCAAAAGCATTTACATACATTTGACTGACCATGGTCAATTCACGCCAGAGACCTACGAGATCTGATCAATAACACCCCACTGGACCTGAAGGACTGTGCGCTATCTTAGACAAGCCCAAAGGAGGGAGAAATAAAACCAGAACATGTGCTCTGTGCTATCTCTTGTGGGCAGCTTAGTGGGCATAGAACAGGTCTTCTTAAAGAGGTTCATCACAAAGTGATGTTCAAAGACTGCAGTGTTGCCAGCTGGATTTACACCAGAATCTAAAGCCATGCATCTTTTGCTGCAAGAGGACAAAAGAGTAAGTCTCTTAGTGTATTGTAAGTTCTTCCATTATACTGCATAATGAGATGAAGCAGCACTACCATGTAAGCATGAAATTAATTTACACTTGTGACAATAAAGTTGCCAAAAAGGGCTGCATGGAATGATTCAATTCAATTAGCCATCCACTGAAAGGTTCTTTAAAAAATCAAAAGCGGTTCTTCTATGGCATCGCTCAAAAGAAGACCTGTAATTTTAAGAGTGTAGAGGAATTTCACAAAAATATCAATTATAAAAGAAAGAGAATTGTCCAGGGTGTATCCTGCCTTCCGCCCAATGACCGCGGGGATAGGCTCCAGCACCCCCCTGCGACCCTGAGGGAGAAATTAGAAAATGTGTGTGTGTGTGTGTCTGTGTGTGTGTGTGTACACAAACTAAAAGAAGTTATTTAATGGCATATACTTGTGTAAAATGTAGAATTAACTTCAGCAGTGGGGAACCCTCAGCGCCTTTAACTCATTCATGGGAACTAAAAAGTACATGTTTGTAATTCAACACTTAAAAACATTTTAAATTCTTGAAACACTCAAAAGAAAGAAAGAAAAGTGTCCAGTCAGGATTTTTTTCTTTGAGCTCTCAGCCAAGCTAACTCTTCTAATGGTTACGCCTTGAGGAGCTGGACTGAAGGCCAATTACATCCAATTATCTACCAACATACAAACCCAATTGCAAAAAAGTTGGGCCACTAATGCAAAAAAAAAAGAAGGCAGTGATTTGTAAATGAACTTTGACCTGTATTTGAACAAAACAGTACAAAGACAAGATATTTAAAATTTACATTATAAACGTTGTTACTTTTTTGTAAAAAATAAATTAATCCAGAAAATGATATCTGCAAAAAGTTGGGACTGGATTTTAGACTATGAACATTGTTGAATGTTCAGAAAACATATTAAAAGAGATAAAGCAACCATACTTGGATATAAAAGGAGCATACAGGAAAAACCTAAATCTTCAAGGATTTAGGTATAGCAAGGATGGGTTGAGGCACGACACTGCATGAGCAAATAGTAGAGCTATTTAAGAACAACAGTCCTCATTGAGCGTTTGCAAGAATTTTACTTATTACACCCCCTATGGTGCATAATATTATCGAAAGATTCAAGCAATCCAGAATAAATAATGAAATGTCTGTGATCTCCAATCCCTCAGACGGCACTACATTAAAAACCTGCATGCTTCTGTGGTGGATATCACCACATTGGCTTGGGAATATGTTGACAAACAATTGTCAATAAACACCATCTGTTGCTGCATCCACAAACACAAGTTAAGACTGTACTAAGCACAGTGGAAGTTACATGTCAACAATGTCCAGAAACACTGTCAAACCCTCTGGCCTTGAGGTCATCTGAAATGGACTGCGAGTGGAAAAGTACTGTGGTCTGATGAGTCCACCTCTCAGATTTGTTATGGAAATAATGGGCATCATGTTCTCCATGCCAAAGAAGCAAAGGATCATCCAGATTGTTACCAGTGTAAAGTACAAAATCCAAAGTCTGTCATGGTATGGGACGGTATTAGAGGGCAAATTGAAGGCACCATTAATCCTGAAAGAAATTTACACATTTTAGAGCGCCACATTGCCTTTTAGACACCATCTTTTTCAGGGACGTCAATGCTTATTTTTAACATGATAACAAGAAACCTTCTGCATGTGGTAAAACAGCTTGGCTGTGTAATCAGAGTCTGCCTGTCTTATATTGAAAACTTGTGGTGCATTATGAAATGCAAAATATGACAACAGAGGCCCTGTATGGTTGTGCAGGTGAATATATGTATAACTTAACAAATTTTTGCATTCAGCAGATCAATTGGTGTCTTCAGTCACCAGTTGACTATTAAGTGTTGTTTAAAGGAATTCTGATGTAACACAGTGGTAAACATGCTCCTGGCCCTGTGTTGCGGGCAACAAATTTACAAAAAACAATACATTTCATCAAAACATCAAATATTGTATTTTTGTGTTATTAGTTTTATATAGGTCAAACACAAATTAGTAATTACTGCTTTCTGTTTTAATGGCATTTCACATACTGTCCCAACTTCATTTGAATTTTGTTTGTAATTATAAACTGACAGCCAATCAATCATATATTTATTTCCAGGTGGTACTAATTTAATGAGAAAAAGGCCACTCTAGGCCTTCTGGAAGTCCTAGACACATCACTGACTGTGAATATGGGTGGTAGTATAAACAGGCTTCAGTTAGTTACTAGGAATAGAAAAAGTTGTCAGTGCTATATGGTCTTTACTGAAAATACTGTAGAAATACAGTAAAAATACAACACCCAAGGCAAAATATATGTTAATGTCTGTAATAAACATATAGAATGTCTTTTACAAGCTTCAAATGTCATTCAAAGTCTCGCTTTGGATATAGAATGCCTAAAATGTTAATACTTGTCACAACTAGCTTAGCATTTACACACAACTAAAAATGGGTCACTAGCAGAAACTAGCATCATTATATAGGTGTCTTTTGCTTTGTTCTGAGGTTTTTGAGTCTTTACAGTTGTGATAGTAATAATTTGCAACTAAACCTTCACAAAACTCCACTAAATTCATTTTTTAACATGAAGGTTGTGATAAGCAGTGTTATGTGGTCGACTGAAGTAAGTAGTGGACGCATGCTGGCTTACAGTGCAAACTATTTTCTGAGCGTGGAGATGGAGACATGAACACACTGTGTAAACTGAGACTGGCTTCACTAGCTGTTCTGCAAGTGACATTTATGCCTGTTGTTTTCCAGACAGGGCTTGCGCACGACACCGGAATCAGCTCTCAGCCAGTGATTGCATCTATAATCCACAAATGAACATCAGAGTTAAAGCCCTGTTCTTCAGAAGTGTACAGAAGCACAACTCAGTGAACAATGAATGAAACTGAGTTTCTTTTTATGTCTACTGAGCTGACACTTCAATAAGACTACGGGGTTTAGGATTTGTTTCTCAAAAATAACATCAAAGAAGTGAATTATGTTCAAAGCCACAGCGACTCAGTGTACAAAAGGCTATCAACTGTACTTTCTACACTGATAAAATGATTCTCCAAAAAAAAAAAAAAACATGATTATGCAAAAATGCATGATTAAATATTTCTCAACTGCTCTTACAACCCGGCGTTAACGGTTTCCTTTCATCTTTTATCAGAAAAAGAGATGAAGAAAGTGTTGTTGGTGACTAATTTCACCGCCCAAGTCTCCACCACCAGCTGTCATCTTCTCTGGATACCCTCCCACCTGTCTGATTATAGACATATTGTTCATTCCACCAAAACGAGTGCTGGTGCATTTCTCACTGGAATAGTAGTCTAGGCAACAGAAGGTATTCAAAGCAGTTTGCCACTTGAGCATCTTCTAATTCATTCAGCATTTTCTATGCAAATAGCCACTTGCCTAATGCAGCTGCACATCAACCCCTGTGTTGGTCTTATAGCTCAGATGAAGTGATTCAAGTCAATATTAACATGTACAATTGCAAGCATATCATTCACGTATTAATCGTACAAACTGCTTATTCAGTAAATAATTGTATTACTTCATGTTATAATTAAAATAATGTGGTTAAATGTGGGCTCACATACAAGCTCAAAGAGTCCTATACAGATTTGCACGTTCAAGAAGCAATTAAAGGTAAAACAAATCACATGGAATCACTCCATGAGTAATGTATTGCTATGTGCCACCATTTTCATAACTGTGCAAAAGACCCTTTGCTTTTTTTTTGGTTGACAGTTAAAATGGCCACTAAATGCAAGATATTCATTTTTCATGTGATATTTCTGAGGAGATTAGATATAAGACTATCCACTTGTGTAATGAAAGGGGAAAAACAAGTGAAAAAACTGGATTTCCCAAAACTGGAGTTAAAAACAATTTTAAAATATAGAGAAAAAGGCACTGTGAACAGCTGTGCAAGACCTGGTAGATCACCAAAGCTGTCCCCGTCAGAAAAACAGCCCTTAAAGCTTTCATCTTTGAGAGAGAGGAGAAAATCAAGCTACTTCACATCTGAAAACATCCACAGGTGTTTCTGTCCATCCTTCTACTGTCAGAAGATGACTCAACACTGAGCCTGAAAGGATGTGTAGCTGTTAAAGAAGCTCTTACTGAGAAAAGATAAAAAATAAGAACATTTGTAAATCAAACAAAGAAGCTGCTGGTGTTCTGTGACCACCCCAGAGTCCAGACCTCAACATCACAGAAAGTGGTTGGGATTACTTGGAACGTGAGAAGCAGAAAATGCAACCAACATCTAAGACTGAACTTAAAACTGAAAAACATCCCTTCAGATTTCTTGGGAAAAACTGAAAACAAGTCTCCTGAAAAGAATGGACACTGTAATAAAGACAAATGAGTTTCAGAGTTTCAGAGGCTTCTGTGTAATCTTGTGAAAAATGTATGTTTTCTGCTGATTTCTTGGCTTAGAAAAATGAATAACTAGTACTAAAAGTACTAAAACTTCATGTCTGGAAATTAAATAAAAGACAGGTGGTCTCTAAAGCTGCAAATCCCCCACCAAGACTCCATCTTGGCAAAAATCTTTTCTAAAGTTTTCACTGCCAACAAAAGTTAAATGTCTATTATAGGGATACCCAAAGTTGGCTTGTAAGGATGTTTGATTTGGCCTGCCATAACCCCACCCCCTCACCCGGTGAGAACAAACATAAATGTTCATACTAATTACATTCTTATTTGACTTTCCTAAAGTTTTCATAATGACATACAGAGCCATATTCTAAAATATAGTTTTAAAAATAAACTTCACTGTATATTTTGTTTTTTTAGCCCCTAGTCCACCAAAACCATTATGCCTTGCAAAAATGTTTTTTACATCAAGACCCATTGATTTGTAAAGACATGGTATGTAGCATATCGACAACAGAGCAAAGCCTTGTAAAAGTAACTTTACAGAAGATGAAAGAAATTTTGAGACAGAGTAAAAAGCAGTTAGTTCTTTCAAAATATGAAAATAAAAAAGGCAAAAAAGTGTATGGGAAACTGCATTATGTGTTGATTTTTGGTCATCTTCATATAGACAAAAATGTGCTACATGCTGATAGAATCCTCCTCCTCCTCAGCCACAGCAACCACAATACCATCGACATTAGCATTACTATTCACATCAATGATGACAACAATATAATCAACAGCCATGACAACACCACCAACAACAATGTAATCAACAGCCATGATGACAACAACATAAATAACAGCCACGACAACAACAACAACAACAATGTTATCAACAGCCATGGTGACAACAACAACATAACCAACAGCCATGACAACAACAACAACAGCAACAAAAACATAATCAACAGCCATGATGACAACAACAACAGCAACAAAAACATAATCAACAGCCATGATGACAACAACATAATCAACAGCCATGACAACAATATAATCAATAGCCATGATAACAACAATAACCAACAGCCATGACAACACCATCAACAACAATGTAATCAACAGCCATGATGACAACAACATAAATAACAGCCACGACAACAACAACATAATCAACAACCATGACAATAACAATAACAATCAACAGCCATGATGACAACAACAATAATATAATCACCAGACATGATGACAACAACATAAGCAACAGCCATGACAACAACAATAACCAACAGCCATGACAACACCATCAGCAACAATGTAATCAACAGCCATGATGACAACAACATAAATAACAGCCATGACAACAACAATAACAATGTTATCTACAGCCATGGTGACAACAACTACATAATCAACAGCCATGATGACAACAACAGCAACAAAAACATAATCAACAGCCATGATGACAACAACAGCAACAAAAACATAATCAACAGCCATGATGACAACAACATAATCAACAGCCATGACAATATAATCAAAAGCCATGACAACAACAATAACCAACAGCCATGACAACAACAACATAACCAACAGCCATGACAACAACAATATAATCAACAGCCATGACAACAACAACAACAACAACATAATCAACAGCCATGATGACAACAATAACATAACCAACAGCCATGACAACAAAAACAATGTAATCAACTGCCATGATGACAACGACAACAACAATATAATCAACAGCCATGACAACGACAACATAATCAACAACCCTGACAACAACAATAACAATCAACAGCCATGACAACAATATAATCAACAGCCATGACAACAACAATAACCAACAGCCACGACAACAACAATAACAATGTTATCTACAGCCATGGTGACAACAACTACATAATCAACAGCCATGATGACAACAACAGCAACAAAAACATAATCAACAGCCATGATGACAACATAATCAACAGCCATGACAATATAATCAAAAGCCATGACAACAACAATAACCAACATCCATGACAACAACAATGTAATCAACAGCCATGAAGATGAAAACAACATAATCAACAGCCATGACAACAACAACATAACCAACAGCCATGACAACAACAATATAATCAACAGCCATGACAACAACAACAACAACATAATCAACAGCCATGATGACAACAATAACATAACCAACAGCCATGACAACATAATCAACAGCCATGACAACAAAAACAATGTAATCAACAGCCATGATGATGACGACAACAACAATATAATCAACAGCCATGACAACAACAACATAATCAACAACCATGACAACAAAAATAACAATCAACAGCCATGATGACAACAACAACAACAATATAATCAACAGTCATGACAACAACAACATAACCAACAGCCATGACAAAAACAATATAATCAACAGCCATGACAATAACAACAACATTATCAACAGCCATGATGACAATAACATAACCAACAGCCATGACAACAAAAACAATGTAATCAACAGCCATGATGATGACAACAACATAATCGACAGCCATGACAACAAAAACAATGTAATCAACAGCCATGATGACAACAACAACAACAACAACATAATCAACAGCCATGACAACAACAACATAATCAACAACCATGACAACAACAATAACAATCAACAGCCATGGCAACAATATAATTAACAGCCATGACAACAACAACAAAATTAACAGCCATGACAACAACAACAAAAACAATATGAAAACTTGTGGTGCAACCCTGCATGAAAAAACACCATTAGAATCCATTGAGGTTACAACCTCCTGCTTTTGCTTTCTAAAAGGGATTGGCTTAACGGTGTCCAACAGAGATTTCCTGTAGAAGGACTTTATATCCTACTAGAAAAACATTTAGAATCAGCCACTGGCGACGTGTTAAACCATTAGGGTCCTTTACATTGTGAATTCAACCCATCAAAATAGCAAAAACATATTACAAAACCACCAGAAACACTTCTGTGCTTCTATGTTTTTTTCAGCAGGGAATCTTCCTGACAGCCGTTCAGACAGCAGGCATTTCTCTGTAATTGTCATAGTGCACGGCTCCTTTCAGCTGGAAGCGCGTGAGACGCAGAACAGACTCTATTCTTAAACTGAGCTGACTTCAGGCGCAGTTAGCACACGGTTTATTCCTCTCTTTTCTGGATTCCTACTTTACCGCTTCAGGTTAGCAGAAGGCTGGGGTGTCGTTGCTCTGACTCGGGGGATGATTTACATCATCAGAGAGCCGCAGAGTGAGGAACTGTGTGATGTGCGGGAGTAACGCTCGGCGCTGGGAAGCTCTCAGAAAGCGCAACGGCACACAAAACGCCTTTCCAGAACAATTATGGCGCAGCTGCGCACTTCAGCGGCGTAAGTGACGGAAAATAAACTCAGCGGTTCAAATTCAGGTAAGTTAGGCAGCATTTAGGGTCGCTTTTTTGCGCGCGGACCATTTCAAAAGAGCTTTACAGCAGCACTGATTCGAGATGCTAAACTCGCGCCCTGAACTTCATCTGCTGTGTGTTTGAAGCGATGATGAATGAAATTACCTGGAAAAGTGAGGCTGGGCTCCTTTCAGCCGTTTCCTTCAGCTTTTGTTTTCACGGCGATCTTTCTCTCTTACTCTCTTACTCTCATGCGTAAAAGCGCGTAACGCTTTTTTTTGGCAGCCTCCTCGTGTGCGCGTCCAGATGCTGGCAGTGACTCTCCAGGCGAGGCGTCAGTGACTTAAATGCCTTCAATACATAAGGATGTGTTTTATTTTCATATTCTGGTTGAAAGCAGCGGTTCTGCAGTGACTGATCCAGGCCAGAGTTACGCAACCTTAGCGAAGTTTTCAGCAGCTGATCAAGCCGTTTTATTCTGTGGCCGGAACTAAAATGGCAACAAATGGTTTCTATTGGCCTCATACACTGATTCACCTTAACCTGCTGAAAACTTTTCCTTAAAGGTCTCCTATCATGGAAAACTGGATTTCCATCTAGAGCCAAGAGTAGCCTGTAAAGTTCCAAAACATCACACTGACTGTTCTAGTCTGTATTAGACTGTTCTAATCTGTATTAGACTGTTCTAGTCTGTATCTAGACTGTTCTAGTCTCTATATAGAGGAACTAAGCAACTCAGCTGTCCATCTTGAATGAACTGCTTTTGTGTTTGTGATCTCACAAAAAAATTCATTCCCACACTCAGCCTGCAGCACTTTAGCCCCGCCTATTCGCACTGAAGTTATAGGGAGTGTTGCAGCCTGGGGTGTTTTTGAATGAGTCACAATGCAGGTTAGCCCATCAGAACCGAGCTCATTTAAATATAGTCTAATTTTTAAACTCAGGTTCATTGTAAAGGATAAAAAAAGAAGTTGGAAAGTATTTAAATCAAATAACGCTTATTGTCACATCACATTTACAGGTATTATTATTATTACTTTTTAAAAGAAGGTAATATGAATGTAGGTAATAATGTTAACTTCTATGCAGAGTATGTTTCCTTTGGTTGACAAATGTGCTTATTTATGTTCTTTTTAGGTCACACAAACATACACACACACACACACACACACACACACACACACTAAATATATATACATGTACACATTAGAATACACCAGTGTTGCACCATTCCAACATAGTAATGGTAATATACAATTTCATTTTTAGATATTTACAACTCATAACTTATGTACACTTTCCATCTATGCAATATGTGAGTCTGAGGCAGATAAATGAGATGCAGGGTTAGAATTTATGACGTTTTTGGTACGTAAACGGGCCCTTTAATGGCGAACTTACAAAGAAATGACCACAGGTTCCAGCTGCAACTATCTAACTACAGATAATGTGCGCACCGCCGCTGTAATTGCATTAGAGAGTCATCAGAATGGGTGGATGTCGCCCCCCGCCTGCCTCCCCTCCCTGTCTCTGTTTGTCATGTTGCGAGCCGCAGTGCCCGCGCTGATTATCCTCGATCCACTCCTCCTCTCCTCTCCACTTCCACAGCTGTCCGACCATCATGTCTCAGCTCTACTACCGCCGGAAGGACCCTTCGTGTTACCGGGACCGCATCCCTTTGCGCGTGGTGCGCGCCGAGGCCGAGCTGTCCACGCAGGAGAAGTCGTACCTGAGCGCCGTGGAGCGCGGGGACTACGGCAGCGTGAAGCGCGCACTGGAGGAGGCCGAGATCTACTTCAAGATCAACATCAACTGCGTGGACCCGCTGGGGCGCACGGCGCTGCTCATCGCCATCGAGAACGAGAACCTGGAGCTGATCGAGCTGCTGCTCAGCTACAACGTGCACGTGGGCGACGCGCTGCTGCACGCCATCCGCAAGGAGGTGGTGGGGGCCGTGGAGCTGCTGCTCAACCACAAGAAGCCCAGCGGGGAGAAGCAGGTGAGAGTTTGCAAACTCCTTTGAAAACAACAGGATTTGGGCAGGAATAGCTGCCAAAATGAGACCTGATCTTCGGATGTGTCAGTGGTTCTCAGGCCTGGTTCTTCAACAACTTGAAGAACCTTGTCTTACATGTTCTGCTCTAATAAGCCTAATTGAGATATGCATGTTCTTCGAAAGTCCTTCCAGAGTTGAACAGCAGGTGTTAGGGCCAGTACAATCTTACTAATAACAACAATAATAAAAGGTTCCTAAATAGTTATGGGAAAAACTTTAAACGAGACCTGAACTTTACATGTGTCAGTGGTTCTCAGTTCTGGCTCTTGAAGAACTTTGTCCTGCATGTTCTGCTCTGATAAACCTGATCCTGCTATTCATGTCATTCAGTCCTTTCCCTGCACGAATAAACCTGATCAAGCCAGGTAGTCTTGATAAATAAGGTTCCTAAATAGTTATAGGAACAAACTTGATCATTCACATATGTGGACCATTCTACCAAAATGGTCATGTAAAAAAGAATTATGAATGGTTTGTGGTCATAAAACCACAAAGGCGTCTTAAGGGAAAATATAAAATAGAAAGGTAGGCTATAGGCCCTTTAATCTGTACAGAAACTTTATGTGGAGGAGAAATTTCCTCATTTACCTTTATAATTGATATAACTTTTTTTAACCCATTACCAAGGCATGGGCCTGCCGACAGGCCCAAAGTTTTCTTACACACTTCTAAGTGTTACCTATCTAAGAAAAGATCCATTAGTTTACACTGAAGCCCCAGAGTTATTGAATAATAAGCTTAGTGTGTCATAAGTTCGGCATGTTAAGGGGTTAAGGAATGACAGTACCATATACAGTAATATACAGTAACTTTTCAAGAACATTTTTATTTGTATTTTTTTTTCATTTACCATTTTTTAAATGAGAAATGTAGCCAGCATTACATTAAAACATTTGGCAGTGTGTGACTCTTGAGTCTAATCATGATACAGATGTAAGCTAATGTTAGGAGTCTAGCCCATGAACCCTTATTGGTACAGGGTGATGTGCATGCCTTTGTGGTGAATCAAAGCACAGTGTGTTATTCACGTGTCATAAACTTTTAAAAAAAATCCATTCATGGTGGAGAGGTACATGTGAGGCATGTGAGTTTTTTTGTACTTAACAACATTTTACCATTATCAACATTGCATAAGAAATTTCAGTAAAGGCATGAAGCTTCACTGGTGGTTTTAGATAGTAAATAAAGTGGCTGTATCTGAGTCTGTATGACTCTCTACAATGAATCACTCTGAACGAGCTTGTTTACATCTCAGTGACTGAATTATGCAGGAATTTTGAAAAATTGGTGGCATTCCCCTTC
Organism: Pygocentrus nattereri; assembly: GCF_015220715.1. Taxonomy (NCBI): domain Eukaryota; kingdom Metazoa; phylum Chordata; class Actinopteri; order Characiformes; family Serrasalmidae; genus Pygocentrus; species Pygocentrus nattereri. The sequence goes on along the minus strand of NC_051227.1, from coordinate 22,853,112 downwards.
CATGTTGTCTTGATATTTTGATTTCTCTCAACACTGTCCTGAAATCTGGCCTAAGATATCTGATAAATTCACAAACTCTTTGTGAAATATACACCTGAACTTGATCTACGTCATCATGACGCAAACAGTCTTATTTAACAGAAACACACACAACACTTTGTAAACAAGCAGCTTGGAGCTTTCTGAGGACACGTGTGAGAGAAAAGAAAAGGTTCAAATCCTCCAGGATTTCTCAATATGCTAGAAAAGCTGAAACCAAAAGTGAGGACAGCCCAAGAGGGATGCCCTCTCTTTAAGCCAGAGTCAACATTTTTACTAGAACTTTACTGAACCAATCATCAGGTTAGAGCTTTGTAAACACACTTAAGGAGACAATTTGTGAAATATTTTGGAAGCAGGATGTTTGACTATCTCCTAAACATGAGCTGAGGGTAACCTGGATAATTTAAGGCCAAGTTGATGATTGTCCAGTAATAAGTCCATTAACTCTCGCATTGAACAAGCTTGACTTTAGATTAAATTATCTAGTTAACTGGGAAACCCTGCTCTGTGAAATTCTCCTCTGGTCTAACCCTAATTCACATTTAACAAACATCACATGCAATACATAACAGAGCCATATCTTTACTGAAAGAATGGCTTAAACAGTCAAGCTCACTTGTCTATTTCAGGTTTAAATCTATTGACCATTGCATCTCAAGAGTGCTCAGCTATTTCTATATTCTGTATTTCTATGCCCTGTAATAAACTGTACACATAAGCTATGCTCATTCAGTTATGCTCATTATATTTATTGTTAATAGCCTTTGTGATATCATAATATTCTTTCTGCTAAGTAACAAAAGCTCATTAGTATGCAGATGCAGAAGCCTTATTCATTTTTAATAGCACTCTGTTTTCTGATCTTTTTTTTTTTTTTTTACCACATAATCACAGCTCCACTCGCATTGAGAGTCTTCCCTGCTGTGATCATATTCGAGAAAATGCTCTGAGATTTGATTTAGCTATCACGAGTCCCACTGGACCTTGACTTCCCCTCCTCCAACCATCTCTTATCAGCTACATATCTGAACTAGCAAGTGGGCCAATTCCTCACTGAATCACTGTTGGCTTCTTGGCCTTGGATTTCATGATAAAAATGACAAAGTTCTCTCAAATTCAGCTTTTAATCCTCTAAAGTTGAGAGTTTCTTTCATTTTGTTATTCAAAAAAATATTATTGAAGGGTTCTTTAACAAAAGCAGCTGTTATATAGAACAATGAAAACTTTTAGGCGCATAAATGGTTCTTTGCATGGTCAGTGATGGAAAACCAGTTGTAAATAGAACCACAAACACTCAAAGAATCATTTGAACGCATAAATGATGGAAATCCAGTTGTGCATGGTTCTTTAAAAACTCTTTTAAAAATGGCTCCACTATTGATAAAAGTCAAAGAACCAATTTGCTAAGCATATACAAACTTTAAAAAGATGGTTTTTCAGGTTATTTGGTAAAGGCAATGGTTTTATTTATAACCATGAATTCTATATGGAACCATTTCATGATTAAATGGTTCTTTGCATGGTGAAATGGCTCTTCAGATTGGACGTGAATATGTTGTATATGGTTCTATATCGAACCTTTTTGAAAATGGTTCTAGATAGCACCAAAAATGTTTCACCTACTATTAAAGGCTTGACACTGTAACAATATCAGAACCCCCTTTTGGTGCTATATTTCTCTCAAGTCACTTTCTCCTGTCTGTTAACATGTCAATCAAATATGTTGACCGTAAGAATCACATGTCCCATTAAGAATCATGTCCTGCTTCTTTTAAGCAAAAGACACAGCGCACTTCACGTTTAAAAAAGCGCTGAATGAACGCTGCCTTAAGCGAATTAATCAGTAATTACCTGGACTACAATGCAAACAGACTGACTTATTACTCAGATATAGAAGTGTTTATTAAGAGTTTGAAAGGGGTTAAAGAAAAAATATTGGCATCTTACAGATGTTTGACTGATATTTTAAACTAATGTTTGTATGTGAGAGGATAGAAAAGAGCAGAGTGTTTAAACGATGCTGGGCTACTGTGTTAGAATGTCTGTATTTGTTGTCTGCCTGTCTAACTCTACACTCTGAAAAAGATGGTTCAGGAAAGAATCATTAACACTCAAAGAACCCCTTGCTTGATTAAAGGGTTCTTCAAATAGATGAAGAATGTGGTGTGGCCTTTTTGGGTCACACTTTATTTGGAGTGGTCTGTGTATGATGATTATAAAACATATGAAACAGAGTATCAGTAACACAATAACAACATTATCAGTGAAGAAGCAACAGTGCAGCATCTGAATATATTGTAGTAAATATCTTGTAGATGTTCTGTTGATACATTAAGTAGCATTGTTAATATGTTACTTCCATTATGCAAAACCCAAGTCTGTTAAGTGTTTCATTTAAAAAGGAGCACTTAAAATAAAGTGTCACTGCTTTAAAAAAAGTTTATATATAGCACCACAAAGTGGTGTTCTATTTTTATGATTTTAAGCTTGTAACAACAGAAGAACCCCATCTCAAAAAGGTTCTATATAGTACCATCTACAGCACATTCTCCATCAATCTGAAGAACCCTTTAGTGATGCAAAGTGTTCATGGTTCTATATAGAACCATTTCCTCTACTGAAAACCCATGAAGATCATCTTTTTTAAGAGTTTACAGAAATAAGTGTTATATTTCTCCATAATGTTGATTTCTACACCTTATAAACCTGTATGCATCAGTATCAGCAGATACATATGAGAAATATCAAATATCTGCGTCGGCCCTCAATTCCCCTATAGCTGCATCCCTATTTAACCATCCTCATCTGGATTAATTCACGCTCCCCTCATTGCCTTTCACAGTTACTCAGCTGCATTCATTTGGCTTTCACTGGAATGGCTATGAGCAGAGCCGATCTGATGATCGACCACAGCAGTGCGCAGCACGGTCAACCCCAGTTTTCTCTCTCTTTCTCTCCCCAACCCATCCTTATTCACGCTGCTTGTTTGATATGCAAATCACCAAATTAACATGTCTATAGATCACAAGCGGACCAGGCGGAACATGGGAGCAGGTTACAGGCTTTGATTTCTCTGCAGTGGGGTAGATACTGATGGGCATACGGATACTTTCTGGGCCATCAATCACATGTCTGATGGGATTCCTCACTTTGTAGTGGTGGTATGGTTCAGTGGTCTTTAAATAAAGTGTCATATCTCAACAACCAAAGGGAGGTAACAACATGTCTCAGATAATGCACTTTGGAGACCTCAGTGACCTCAGAGATGGTTGCGTATAATCCCAGAGATCCACTTACAACATTTTTGTAGGTTTATATACCCAAAAGACCCATTAATTCATTTTACATGACTACTTTTCAACCTTTCTTTGTGTCTTTAAAACTGATACATGTAAATCACCTCTGTTCTGATTGGCTGTATTGTGCCTCATTCAAAAAGTAGACTGAAACACTGCTTATAACTTCTCAGTAAATAGGTGGATAGATATAAACACGTTGGCTTTTGTGACATCACAGAAACAACAAATACAAAACAGGCTGGAGTTTAATTCCCATATCGCTGCTGTCCGAAGAAAACGTTGTATCTGTATTTTTTTTTTGACAAGATTTGAAAATGCCTGTTGTTCTTTACATTGTGTGTCAATTTCATGAAGAATGGACCAAAATAAATGGCCCAAAATGACTGAAAAGTCTGGTTCCATTGACTTACATTGAAAGTAAAGTAGTTTTTTCTTTCGCCTGTAAACTTACCATTTTGGAGATACAAGTTTTTCTACCGACAACAGCGATAAATGGACTGACTGGATGGAAAAATCATGTTATTCAAGATACTGGCCCTTCTAAACATAAATGTATAATATGTATTTTATTTTCTGAGCTTCTAAAACCGGCACTTACATTCACAGCTAAGACTTTCCCATAACAGTGCAGTTTTTCTGGTTCTCTTCATTGTTTTCAGTGGGCTGACATATTGACCTGCTAGTTTGGGCCTGCCATTCTAACTAGACTCATCATTATCTCGTGCTCGCGCCTGCTGGGTCACGCTGCTCTGTCTGTATGTTCCACTAGTTCAGCCCAAAAGAATGGACAGTGCAAGAGATGTGCTAATCACCTCGTCATCTAATCACCACCACTCTCTCACTCTCTCACTCACACTGCAGCTCTCAGAGGGGCTCTGCATTACACACACTCTGCACATCTCTCTCCACATTTCTGTCCTCTGTCTCTCTCTCTTTTGTTGTATCTCATTCTCTTAATCGCTTCTTTCTCTTTCTCTCTGTATGTATATATTTCTTTCTCTATCTCTCGTTCAGTCAAGCTTGTTTTCCTTTTTTTCTTTCTGTTCTTCTCACTCAGTGTTCATCATCTTAGTCCCTTCCTTTTCTCCCTCTCCCTTTCTCTCTCCATCTGTTCCTTCCTTTCCTCTCTTTCTTTCTCATCTCTCTCTCATCTTTCTCATGTCTCTCATCCTCTTAATATCTCATCCCTTCCACTCTCTCTCCTGTTGTCACTTGCTTTTCTCCCTCCCTCTTTCCATCTGTCCCTTCTTTTTCTCTCTTTCTTCCTTGTCTTTTTGTTGTCTCTATACTCTTTTTATTTTTCTATTCCCCTCTGCATTGTATATACTTTGTTCTGTCTTTATCTTTCTAATCTCAACATCCCTCTTTTCATCAATCTGTCATTTTCTTTTTTTCTCTTTTCATTGTCTCTCATTCTCTTCTTTCTCTTTTTCTCCATCCATCCATCCATCCATCTATCCATCCATCCATCCATCCATCCAGCCATCCATCGTCATCCACTTATCCAAGTCCACATCCAAGGGATGCGGTCGAATGCCTTCTCCAAATCCACAAAACACATGTGGATTGGGCGAACTCCCACACACCCTCCAGGACCCTGGTGAGGATAAAAAGCTGGTCCGGTGTTCCACGACCAGAGCAAAACCTGCATTGTTCTTCTTGTAGCTGAGATTCAACTATCGGTCGGACTCTCTCCAGTACCCCTGCATAGACCTTACCGGGTAGGCTGAGAAGTGTGATCCCCAGATAGTTGGAACACACCCTCTGATCCCCTTTCTTAAAAAGAGGGACCAACACCCCAGTCTGCCATTCCAGGGGGACCGCCCCAGATGTCCATGCAATGTTGCAGAGACATGTCAGTCAAGATAGCCCTACAACATCCAGAGACCTTAGGAATTCCAGGCGGATCTCATCCACCAGTTTTCCAACCAACTTGGCTACCTCACTCCGAGTGATGGACGGACCCTCGCTCAGATCTCCAAGCTCTGCCTCCTCTAGGGAAAGATTATTGGTGGGATTGAGAAGATCCTTGAAGTATTCCTTCCACCATCCAATGAAGTCCCCAGTCGAAGTCAGCAGCCGCCCAGCCCCTCTGTATACAGTGTTGATCGGGAATCGTTTTCCTCTCCTGAGACGCCTCATGGTTTGCCAGAACCTTCTCGGTGCCTGCCGATAGTCTTTCTCCATGGCCTCACCAAACTCCTCCCACACCTGAGTTTTTGCCTCAGCAACCACCGAAGCTGCAACCCACTTGGCCCTTCGGTACTCATCTTTTACCTTCAGAGTCCCACAAGCCAACCAGGCCCAATAGGACTCTTTCTTCAGCTTGACAGCTTCCTTTACCCGAGGTGTCTGCCAACGGGTTCGGGGATTGTCGCCACAACAGGCACCTACAACCTTGCGGTCACAGCTCCGATCCGCTGCATTGACAATGGAGGCACGGAACAGGGCCCACTCGGACTCGATGTCACCGGCCTCTCTTGGTATGCGGTCGAAGCTTTGTTGGATGTGGGAGAGTTCCTCTGCCAGATGTTCCCAACAAACCCTCACAACGTGTTTGGGTCTGCCAGGTCTGTCTGGTATTTTCACCCGCCATCTGATCCAACTCACCACTAGGTGGTGATCGGTTGACAGCTCCGCTCCTCTCTTCACCCGGGTGTCCAAAACACATGGTCGCAAATCCGATGACACAACTATGAAGTCGATCAGTGAACTGTGGCCTAAGGTGTCCTGATGCCATGTGCACTTATGCACACCTTTGTGTTTGAACATGGTGTTTGTTATGGATAGACTGTGGCGAGCACGGAACTCCAGTAACAAAACACCACTTGGGTTCAGATCAGAGAGGCCGTTCCTTCCAATCATGCCCTTCCAAGTCTCACTGTCATTGCCCACATGAGTGTTGAAGTCACCCAGCAAGATAATGGAGTCCCCGCAGGGGGCACTTTCCAGTACCCACTCCAGGGTCTCCAAGAAGGCTGGGTACTCCGAACTGATGTTCGGTGCATAAACACAGACAACAGTCAGAGCCCGTTCCCTGACCCGAAGGTGCAGGGAAACAATCCTCTCATCCACCGGAGAAAACCCCAACATACAGGCGCTGAGCTGGGGAGCTATGAGTAAGCCCACTCCTGCCCAACGCCTCTCACCCTGGACAACTCCAGAATGGAATAAGGTCCAACCCCTTTCGAGAGAGTCTGTTCCAGAGTCCCCGCCATGTGTTGAGGTGAGCTCAACTATATCTAGTTGGTATCTCTCAGCCTCATACACTAGCTCGGGCTCTTTCCCTGCCAGAGACTTCACGTTTCATGTTCCCGAGAGCCAGTTTCAGTTTCTTATATATATATATATATATATATATATATATATATAATTTTTGTCTGTCTGTTTGTCAATATCCCTCTCTCCATCAACCTTGTTTTTCTTTCTTCTGTCTCTCTCATTCAATTTCTCTCTCTCTCCTGCCTCTCTCTCTCTGTGTTCCTTCCTTTTCTCTCTCTTTCTCTTCCTGTGTGTCCCTTCCTTCTCCCTCTCTCTTTGTCTCTGGGGTTCTATTTATAGAGCTCTGTGTCTCTGTTGCTTTTACCTTCAGACACATTACACATGTTTTCACTTTCTCCAGCAATTTTGAGGAAAGCAGTCAAGAAAGAGGATCTGGTCACCTCCTTATAATTTTCAGAAGAATCTGTTTGCCGACACTTTTCTGTGTAGCACAGCTGCAGTGTGAATATGCTAATGTTCTGGGCTTACAGTATATGAAACACATAAATCCTTGTCCAATTGTTGACACTAAATGTATTATAGTGGTTGCGTATCTGCCACAGTTTGAGCTTGGTTGAAGTCTGCCATTGCATTTGAGCTTTTCTAGTACTTTTTAATATAAAAATGCCACCAATGTGTCAGAATCAGAGACAGAACCAACACTGAGTGTTTAACCCTTAGATGTCTCAGAGATGATGGTGTAATTAGATTTTTCACTCATAGCTTATTGCAAAAGTGATTGTAAATCAATATTGTTAATCCCACTTAACTGAAAGGCTGAATCCTGGATGTTCCAGTCACATTTCACATAAAAATTAAAACACAGCAGCGTCTTGATCACCTACCACTGTCTAGTTTGTTATATCTGAGGATGTTCACTTTGTTTTCAAGGCATTGGACAGGCTGAAGGATTAGCTTTAACCCTACATGGAGCAACTGATGAGCTTCCGTTTCTTCTCGTTGTGATGGTCAGAAGCACAAATATATGAGATGCACATATGGGACAAATGACTTGAGAAATTTGACTAAGCTAAAAGTCTGGTGGACCCACCAGATTATTGTTTTTTTTAAACAAATACAGCCATAATTATGTAAAAATACCCGATGTTTGAAATATCACAAGTGGGATGAAAATGGGTTATTTTAGATGTTCTTTACAGAAAATAATCAAAGGCCAAATAATTTCAGGTTGAAGTAACAATAAATCACATCATTTTTTCTTTTGGTAAATACTGAAAATGGGTCCCACAGACCCCAACACCACACAAGGGTTAAATAGTGCAGTAGTCCCAATCAGGCACCCAATCATGTCCCAGAATGTAATTCTTGCTCCATTTAAGGTGGAACAGAACTTTAGAGCAAAAAGCTGGTGAGTAGGATGTTGATTTTACCCTTTCAGAAGTTCAGATGTGAAACATCTTGCACATGTTTAGAGTATTAGAAAGCAACGCTAATTTGCCAATATAGTGTTCAGTTTTGAACTGCAGAATAAAAAGCCACTGCAAAACCTACAATAGGTTAAGCATCTAAAATCGTTTAATTATTTTCTTTTGTTTTTTTTATAGTACATGAGGCAAACAAAGCGAAAAGCAAGACAAGCCAAGCATAGAAAGATAATGACAAACAGGCTGTCATGCATTCAGCTCGTCGAGTGAACTCCAACTCCCAGAACAGCATTCTTCTTGTGATTGCTTGTCTCACCGTGATTTTGACCGTTTAGAATCGTGTTTTTGACTACGTCTGTTGCCTTTCCCTTTTGGTACTTTTGCTGGTTGTGTGGATTTGTTATTGGACTTTTGGACTGTACTTTGACTACTCCTTTGTGTTTTGCCCCTTTTTTGTTTCCTTGGCTGCTAGCTAGACGAATAAATCGTTTAACCTTTCATCCACGAGCGTCTGGGTTTCAGTCACATCGTAACACAGGCAGTATACCAAACAAATGAAGAAAAAAAATTTATTATATGTAATGCAACACATATACACATATAAACACATACACTCTTAGCATCTTTGTACCAAAAATACAATAGTCTACTGTAGTACGCTTTGTCAAAAACTCAGTAAGATTGCTCTGCTGTACAGAAGAAAGTGGGAGCCAGGGCACCCTTAAGGGAACCCCCTCCTCCAACCAACCCCCCTACAGGATTAGAGAGTGATTTATGAAGTGAGTGCTGGTCCTGTTTCATTTTAACTGGTAAACGTGCTGTACCTCTCTTGGCTGTGTACATGACCTCATAAAATATTGAAGTATTGCGTTACTTGTTCATGTGTACAACATCCTTAAAATTCTTGCCCTCACCAAAACACAGCTAAGTGGGAATACCTCAGCTCTGTCTCAGGCTTCTTCTGCTAGTTTGGGAAAACTCAACCTTCAATTTTCCCTCTTCTGAGAGGTTTTCAGAACGGAGCTGGAATGGCCAAGAATTTTAAGGATGTTATATGTAGCATGTACAGGTGATGCAATCTTTCAGAACAGAGTTGAGGAATAGCTGAATCTGTAGCATCTAAATGCAGATACATCATACTCTAAATAACCCACACTGCTAACATCCTTCAGCTCTGCTTCTGCTTTAAAAGAGTGTATATATAAGGCCCACCTGTGTCTCTCTGACAGCACTAATGTCCACCAGTCTTTCTGCCTAAAGTGTTTGGATAAATGAGAAAATATTTACCATACACTGTAATCCTCAGGCTCTTAATAAGTATGACATTCCGGACTTCACACAGCATGCATTACTACGACTGACCTTGTTGTGTTTGACCTGTGTGCACCCTGTATAACAGTGATGAAGCCAGGTCAGGTCACTGGGCTATTTTTATGAGGACTTCAGATTTTGGGCAGCAAGTTCTGGGAAGAGCTGGTTGAAGGCTGAAAAGTAAAATGTAACCCTTAGAATGCTAGAGATATAATAAGTATATTATAATTATATTCACAGGATTACAGCTGAACAGTTTACCATGTAGAAGATTACAAGTACAGGGAGTTTCTTTCTGAGCCATTGGCCAATAGGAATGTAGATACAAATATGTAAAATGTAAAATACACAAAATAATGTAACACAAGATTATATAACAGTCACTGAACATCTATAGTTAAGGTATTGAAGTAGTGTGCAGTTATATAATGCAGGCATATATTGAACTTACATTCTGTATAGACTTTATATCCCCTCCCATAATCCTTTTCATAATCAGTTGTTTTTGTGAAAAGGCAGCTTCTTCTAAAGCTACAGAATCTGTTAACTCATGATCACATTAGTTACTATTAGCTCCTAAACATTTCTTTTTGCCTGTATTATTACTTTATTAAATCTATGAGATGTCATCTACCATCACCAGGCATGAAAGATAAAGCTTTGTTTTTCTTTAGGCCAGTGACAGAAACTATAAAGTTAAACATAACATTAGAGTCACCATCCACTAAGTGCTTGCTGCACACTCTCGAGTACTTTGTGTTTGAGCAAGAGGTCCAATCTCTTCAGCCCTGACATCTAACATTAGGCTGGCACTGTAAAAATTGCTGTAAATTTACTGTATTTATTTTTGTTATTTCAGAGGGTTATACTGTAAAAGATTGGCCATTTAGAGCGATTGCACTGCTTTACAGAAACATACAAGACAACACAATTTACAATTTAAGAGTAGCAAAGTTGCCAGTAAGGTACTGCAAATGTACAGTAATTAACAATTACTGTGAATATGCAGTATCTTACTGGCAACTCTGCTACCTGTAAATTACAGTAAATTTTACAGGATAATATTCACAGATTAATCCATGGAACCCACCATCATTCATTCTTAAACATTACTGTTTTTTCATTCCAAAAAGTATCTCAACAGCAGCTTGGCACCAAACAAAATGTTCACCACTTTCTAATTCTTTGAATGTATTTTTGGAGAATCATTTATAAAACTCATAATAGCTGGCTTTACCAAATCAAGGCTGTTTCTGCATCTGTATCTGTATACAGATCTTCTGCATCTTCTGTACTGAAGAAAACCTCCCTTCCTATCTGTAGCCCATGATGACTTCAGGGAATATACTGTCTGACACTACAAGGAAACTAAGGAAGCTTTACAATCAACTATTAAGTATTAAGCAACTATTACACAGTCCAAATGTAAAGGAATATATGCTGCAAATAAACACAACCACTGGTGAAAACACAACTGGTGAATAAAACTTACTAATTAAATTATTTTGTTTCAACTGGAAATGTAAGATTGTATTTATGGGTATTTACAGAATGTCACCTTTATTTGTTTCATTTTATTGCCCATATCTTACCAGTACAATTACTAACTTAGTACAAAATGTTAGCACTTTACCATTTTATTACCAACTAGGTACTACAACAATCACTAAATCATTACTAATTACTTCTTCTTTATTAACAATGTGAAAACTAGCATGTCATTTTTAGGTTAGTACACCTGTTTACTATTGTTTTACCATGTTGTTACTCTTTTATTACCGATCACCGATCTGTGATGTGCTACTGTTTTTTTCTTTCGGCAAAACTGTACACATAACCAACATCAAATTCAAATCATAAAATGAGCGGGAAGTTACTGAACAAAATCTTGGGAGAGAGGTTCTTGTGTATATGCCGTGGGAGATCTTTGCATAAATATATCTTTTTTCTTGTAATTTGATAGGGAATTTTGTATCTTGTTGAGGAAATGTGGACATTTTAGGGGCAAAGCATTGAATTTGGCAATCTGTCCTAAATTTTAGTGTTTTGGGTTGTGTTGTCCAATATTCCATGGTGCAACGTTATATTCCCCAGCTTCATCGTTTGTTATGTGTTGATTCATCAATGTGCTCTTACTACAATACCCAGTATGCATTATGGGAATACGTCATACACCCATAGGGAATTCGCATAATGCATGCTGGGTATTGTAGTGAGAATACAGTGATGAATGGACATATGAGAACACTGCAAAATCATTACTTCTGTCAAACCACTGAGGCTGAGCTGAATGCTGTCACTAATCTATAAGCTAATTAATACAAATAACTCTTACCTCAGTTGTCAAACAAAATAGTAAAGAAAATAGTCATTTTAAGATTATTCAGCATAAAATGAACCCCAAAGACCCCCTTTGTCCTCATCTTGAGAAAAGAAGGCAAACTGAGCTATATAGATATAAATAGCTAGGTAGCTACATTGCTAACAGTAGATTTTTACTTCTAGTCCTGCTTTTTGTATTGCTTTTTTTTGTGTTGTCTCTGTCGTAATTGACAATAGTTACCACAGTTGTATGGCTGCAGTAAAGCAGTAATGTTAACTAGATGTCAGCTAATGAAAAACAAAACAATCAGAACAGGCCCAGAAATCCACATTAAGCAAGTTGCAATTTTTTCTAAAATTCTTCCCACCTTCAAGATACATCACCAGAATATGATCTTCCAAGTCTTTGAAAAGAAAACTCACTCTAGACACTACTGCAGCACCACTGTTGGATGCGAGTTGGCATGTTGATAACAGATGAGGAGATGGTTTAATTCTTCATTTTGGCCACAGTGTCTCTTCAAGTCTTCTACTATTTTTCAGACGTTTTGTCCTTTTCATTTGTATCCAGGTGCCACCTATACTGCTGGACAAACAGTTCTCGGACTTCACCCCTGACATCACCCCGATCATCCTCGCTGCCCACACCAACAACTATGAGATCATTAAGATGCTGGTGCAGAAAGGTGTGTCAGTCCCTCAGCCCCACGAGGTGCGCTGTAACTGCATGGAGTGTGTGTCCAGCTCAGATGTGGACAGTCTGCGCCACTCTCGCTCACGCCTCAACATTTACAAGGCCCTGGCCAGCCCATCGCTCATTGCACTGTCCAGTGAGGATCCCTTCCTGACTGCCTTCCAGCTGAGCTGGGAGCTGCAGGAGCTCAGTAAGGTGGAGAATGAGTTTAAGACAGAGTATGAGGAACTGTCCTGCCAGTGCAAGTGTTTTGCCAAAGACCTTCTGGACCAAACACGTTCCTCCAGAGAACTGGAGCTCATCCTTAACTTCCGCGATGACCTCAGCCTCCTACAGGATGAGTCCAATAATGAGCTGGCCCGCCTCAAACTGGCCATAAAATATCGTCAGAAGGAGGTAAGACTGATATTAAATTTTGTTAATGATACCATTTTTATTGACCAAGACGTCTGGTAACAGGTAATACAGCTAAACATTTATGTGGTCAAAAATTAAACTGCAGTAGTTTTAACTCAAATAAACAACAGAAATCCATAATATTTTTTTAAAAATTAACTCAAGTGGCCGGTTCTGGCATGAAACTATTAAAATCCTAAAGAGGGAGTGATTCTTCTCACATAGCAGTCTATTCATTACATTTGTGAATAAACTAAATACATATTTGTGCTTTATCAGGATTTTGTCACTACTGACAAATCAGTGAAATATCTGTATTGGTTGTTATTACTGTCCAAACAATATGTTAAATATTAGCTACAAGCCCAGTTCTAAAAACATTGGAACAGTATGCGTAAGGCTAATAAAGATACAAAGTCAAGTCAAGTCAAGAGGCTTTTATTGTCATTCCATCTATGTACAAGTACACAGTGGAGTGAAATTACATTCCTCCAGGAATAACACAGTGCAACAAGGAACACAAAGTACAAAATGCAAACGTGCAGGCATAGCGTGCCAACAAAAATAAAGTAGGGATTAATAAATTCTGTTTGACCTTCATGAAATTAAAAATGGCGCTGACACATAATTTTTATTTTAACATTATATTTATGTTTTACTTCATGAACTTTCTTAACTTTTGTAAATTTATACTCATTCTAAATTTGATGCCAGCAACACAGTCCAAAAAAGTTATGTGTGAATTTTTTGCCATTCTTCAGTTATACAACTCTTTGTGCAACTATACAAGGCCTTCTTGTCATATTTTAAGATTTCTAATGTAATATACACCGATCAGGCATAACATTATGTCTTTGTTTCTATGCTCATTATCCATTTGATCAGCTCCACTTACTATATAGGCGCACTTATAGGTACAGTTACAGACTGTAGTCCATCTGTTTCTCTGCATACAGTGTTAGCCCCCTTTTCCCCTGTTCTTCAGTGGTCAGGACCCCGATGGACCCTCACAGAGCAGGGACTACTTGGGTGGTAGATAATTCTCAGCACTGCAGTAACACAGACGTGGTGGTGGTGTGTTAGTGTGTGTTGCGCTGGTCTGAGTGGATCAGACAGCGCAGTGCTGCTGGAGTTTTTAAACACCTCAGTGTCACTGCTGGACTGAGAATAGTCCACCAACCATAAATATCCAACCAACGACTAGAGGATGACCAACACAAACTGTGCAGCAGCAGATGCGCTATCGCCTCTGACTTTACAGCTACAAGGTGGACTGACAAGGTAGGAGTGTCTAATAGAGTGGACAGTGAGTGGACACAGTGTTTAAAAACTCCAGCAGCACTGTGTCTGATTCACTTACTTAAGTGCAAAGCAGGATAACTCAACCCACAATATTTTATAACGGTAATACTTCATGGCCATTTTGACTAGAAATTAAATGAATGAAAGGAGCGTCTATGACATTGGCACTGTGCTGTACCATAAGTGGTTCCCTTTTGATTCACAATAGAACCTCATATAGTCATGAGTATGAGAGCATATATGCAGTATTTGTATTCTAAAGCGAGGCAGATGGTCCAGTATGTATCTGTAATTACACATGGTTTGTTCTAGAGTTCTCCTCCAGAGGCAGAATCTCTAGCTGCTTGTAATAGCTATAATGCATTCATTTGTGCACTGCAGAGTTTTTACCTCACCAATAAGGTCCTCAGTGGACTGCAGAGCTCATAATGACTGCAGGTTGGTGTGAAAACGTTTCAGCACCATTTGTTCTTTCTTTACATTTCAGATTTGGAGGCATTCCCTCTTTTTTCGAGTTGTGCTTGCAGATTCAAATGTGTACAGCATTTGCACTTGAAATCAACTATATTACATCAACATTATTAGTGCCATAAATAACTGAAAGAAAATCTGTGTTTATGTAATACATTCTATTCCTGTGGAAATTAATTCAAACCAAGTAAATGAAATGCATCACTTGTATCAGTGTAAACAGAAAACCTACAGTGAAGCGGTGAAGAATAAAGTCTTCTATAATGTAGGCAGCATCTAATGTGCTAATTGAGGCTATATTAAGCACTAACTGTATTAGATCTGTGATGTGCCAGTATCTGCTGTGTACTATGAAAGATGTTTAGTAGGATTTTGCTTTGGAACATGTGGATATAAATAAATCAAAGAGATCCTTTTAAGTGGGCTTGTTTCTGTGAAACACTTATTGTACACTTATTATTTGTCTAACAACTAGTCAGTATCTTCAGAAGAGTACAGTGTAGCAGCATAAACAAATATAATGTATAATATGAAGGGATGGCCAACACTCATAAAAGTAAAGGAGCCAAAAAGGCTTCTTTGCACAAGGCCATAAAAGAATCACTTTCAATGGGTGGTTCCTTGGAGAATGACTTTTGTATATGAGCTATATGAGTATAAATAATGTTTGTCAAGTTTTAGAAACATCTACACTCTTAAAAAATGGTTCACGGATTCTTTAGTACAGACAATGGTTCTATATAGAACTATGAGCAAGATTTGCATGCTTAAAGCATTTTTGCACAGTGAAATGTGTTGTATATGGCTCTATATAGAATCATATTGAAAAGGCCCTATTGCACAAAAAAAGGTTCTTCTGTTGTTACAAGCCTCACATTGTAACAATAGAAAAACCCTTTCTAGTGCATTCACAATGCAGAGAACCCTTTAAGCATGCAAATGGTTCTTGGAGTGTTTACGGTTCTATATAGAAGGATCATCTCTTTGAGCGTGTACTTAATGTGAAGGTTCCATGAAGAACCTCTAAATTGGGATAGAACACCAAACATTATGTTGACATTCTTCAAACCTTTAAAAACTTCTTTACTCACTCAGTCATTTACTGAAACAGTTCTTTAGGGAAACAAAACAGGTTCTTTATATTATTGCTTAAAGAACCTTTTTTTAGTGTAAGCCTACAGCCGAATGCTGTTTGTCACCTAGATGATTTAGATGCCCCCTTTAAAGCATTTCTATTGAACTTTAATTAAAAACACAATATCAGAAAATTTGTTTAAAAGAGACAGAAAGAGAAAGTCTTGCCACCTGGAACATAACAGCTCTGGCTCAGCTGGTTCTGTCTGAAGTGGACATGGCCATTCATTTTGTTATACAATGCACAATTATGACGTCAAAGCCGGTATTCCGCTGCTTAGATGCTTTCATATTAGCACAGTTATTGGTACTGTAATTGTTATCAGCACCCAGAATGTTCTTGTAAATGATAAAATCTCCAGTATCACTTTCGTTGACTTGTAACTGTGCTGCATGGCGCTTGTTATAACACTTCTCTGCTCCTATGTGATAATTAGATTCTGAGATTAGATGCTCTAATGACATTTGCTTCCAGTCAAAGAGATTGTGTGACAGAGATGATTGGTCACACAATCCTAGTGATTTAGCCGACTTTTTCTCAATAGGGGCTGATATTAGATTATGAAGAGTTAAATCTTTCAGATTTAATCAGTACCAAGGCACTCATGACTCATGTAATCGTGATATGTATTTTTCATTCTATCTGCTGTATTTTGTCCTTCTCAACTTCGCTCAGCCCTGCTGGATCCAGAAGTCTTCTAGTCACTTCTCAAGCCTGCAAGTGATGTTCCAGAATGGATGTAGAGGTTATATTGTTGAGATTTTGTTCAAAGCACATTTGAGCAATTTCTATTGATCTATTCATTATGAAATGTACAGGGCAGCTGGTGCTTCCCAATGGGGTAAAAAAGGCAAATAAAAAAAAAAAAAAAAAAAAAAAAAAAAAATGATGAAAACTAAAATAAATGGAGTTAAGAAAGAGTTTGATAAGACAGCAACCAGTGACAAACCATGATTATTTGATCCAGGCCTTCAGTTCAGCCCATGTATGTAAAACACATCTTTAATAATGCTTTAAAATAATACCTAGCACCTAGTCTAATAGTATGTTAGCACTAAAATAACACTGAACATGGATATTTTTGGCAACTCTACATTAACCAAGAACATTTGAGGCTTATGAAAGATGCGGCATGCACTTAATCTGAATCTTGCCACAAGCAATACCACATCTTACCTCATATGTAGCAGTTTTACAAAGACTTTTCGAGTAAAGAACCATACAACTGCAGCTGCAGCCTTCCATTCCTAACAACTAACTGGAATCTGGTTAGACTACCACATGTATGTGCTGTAAATGACATATTTAGATGACATATTTAAATGACACTTCCAGAAGGCTGAGTGACCTTTCTTAGTCCCATTGTAAATCACAACATTCATTTCTTATGTGGACAGTTTTTAATTATGTTGGTGGTTAATCTAACATGTAAGGCCTTCAGTTCAGCTCTTGAATTCTTAGTGAATGGGAGAAGTAGCTTGGCTGTATCAACATAAGTATCATTTGGAAACTTCCTGATGATTCCACAATTTTTCTTTTGGGTTTGGTGTTTCAAGATTTAAGCTCTTACTTTCCAACCAAACTTTTACAATGAAATGAAAAGTATTACTACAATAACTGAAGCATTTAAATACAACCCTCATGATGATTGTATATTGCATCACAGAAGGGTAATTGTCAGTTCCCAGAAATCATTAGCCCTTCCCTGAAGGCCTTGACATTCCCCACCCACATCAATATATTACATAGTCTGCTCCAGGCCTGGCAGAAGAATTAAACAATTAAGCAAGAGGGCAAAAGAAAT
Source organism: Pygocentrus nattereri (assembly GCF_015220715.1). Taxonomy (NCBI): domain Eukaryota; kingdom Metazoa; phylum Chordata; class Actinopteri; order Characiformes; family Serrasalmidae; genus Pygocentrus; species Pygocentrus nattereri. The sequence goes on along the minus strand of NC_051227.1, from coordinate 22,835,690 downwards.
GCCTGAGGAGGCACAACTTTACCCAATAAATGATGAGCAACAGGCTTCTCTGCTTTTAATAACTTTCAACACACAACTGTTGATTTTATTTAGCATTACCAATACAACACTGCAGAAACAGAAATACATTAGCTAACAGAATATTAAAATAAAAATATTAACTTTAATAACAGCACACCAACACCAGCCACACCTAACCCAAATAAAACCCAGTTTAATTAACACACAGCACAACCCTAACTCACAAACAGAAAGGACACTCTGTGTTTATGTGAATCACCACTCTTACCCTGCATTCATACCAGCAGCGACTTTTCGCCTCATCACCCAAATGTCTGATTACTCATCGCCTCTGGGTGTTTCTGAACTTGAGCTGACTTTGTGGTTTCAAATCAGATACCTTCCCACCCAAATGTTACTAGAAATCAGATGTGTTCCTACTAAAAATAAAAATCCTGGGGGGAACTGCTGGTCTATAAATTTAATCCCTGCATTATGCACTAGCCATGCAGCCTAATAACCCATTAATAATCCAAATAATAGCTCAATCAGAATAGAACCCGTCCATGTATACAACTCAATAGACTAGTCCGATTGATGCCATTCGGAATACAATTTCTATCTGGTTGAACAAGGTGGGTAATCCTGTAAATAAACCTTTAAATAGAAGAACAATAGCCATGTAAACGCTTGTATCCAATTACATTCCCAATTGGAAAGTTTAAGTATGTTCTGCATGTGCATCATGTCATAGTGAAAGTTTATAACGTTCAACATGGCAGGAGCAGAAACTGGTCTTCTGAGGAGACGATAAGTTGAAGCTCTGAACTTTATAAGAAGGCCATCCAGCTTATATGTCTCAGAACATGATATCTTCCTCACGCCACTTCCTTAATACATGTGAAGTACATTTATCTGCCATCATTTTAAAGCACTTAAAAACACAAGTGCGTCAGCTGAAAACTCTCACCCTGACTCGACCTCACGTAATGCTTGCTGTCATGGTAACGTTTACACTAAGTGGTACTCTATGCTTATACATAATTTTGGATTGGATTACTTGTGGTGTGCATCTAAATGGAGATTTTCCAGCAGATTGTTGAGTAGAGTGAGCATATAAACACCTCAGTCTTAATCTAAAATCGGAATGTATTCAGTCAGATTGGCAAAAATCACTGCATGTAAACACAGCCACTGCCTATGCAGTCACTATGACAAGAAAACTGCTTCTGTTTTTTGCCAGCGCTGCTGTCAATTAGTGGCGGAAGCACTGCCGCTGGTCTATCTGGGTGCATAAAACCATTCAAGCCTATGCCAAGTACAGCGAGTATCAACAGCTGGTGCAGGAACTACGGCTTGATGAGGACAGATTCTAGCTGTATTTCAGGCTGGACAGAGCACAGTTTGACATGCTGCTACTGAAGGTGGAACTCTGAATAGCAAAACTTGATACCATCGAACCATTGGTACTGAACGGCTTGCAATATGTTTACGTTTATCTGTCCATACTGAAACGCTCGCTACAGCCCTGTAGTTTTTACCCCATCATAAGAAGTAAGTTCAGTGTTAGACTTAAGGCAAATTGTAAACAATCAGATGATCTGGATGCCTGCCCTTAGCAACAGCCCTGGGGGCATCACCCCCTAATGGCCCCTAGTGGGGCCAGGCCTAGCCTACTCTTTCAGATGCAATACACTGGCACCAGAGGTAGGCGGTGATCTTCATTTAGGCTGTCAACCTTCATTTAGCTTATGCACCCAATAAAGAAAGATTCAACAGTCCTGTTAATCACAAAACGTCATCCTTCACTTCATACTTTGTCCAGTGCTTAGAGTGTGTCACACAGAGCCTTGACCTTTTGTTCCTACAGAGTAATCAGAATGTCTGAATCTGAAGTTTGGCAGACACGTAGTGACTATTGTTGTGGCTGTTAATTAGTGTTCTTTCATTTTGGGGTTTCAATTATTACTGTGAGATTGTATTTCTGTGAGATTGCATTATGGGTATTTTTAAGACTGGTGAGGTCACACGATCTCTTTGAGGTAAAACGAAAAAAGTCACGTCTCTTAGAAAGAACTTTCGTTATCTGTTCATTATGGCTCATTTTTGTGTTGGCAGCCGTCTTCATTTGCATGATCACCATTAGAGTTTTAAAAGTTACTTTTAATCGCTCTACAGACTGTACCTGAAGAGCTAGCGATTATGATTCCTGTCCAGATGACAGCCATGCCCTTCTTTCGCTCCATTTTACTGTGAGCTGTGAAACCTGTGGGCTTAAATGCAAGCTTTGAAATTAGCATTATGCTCTTAACAGTCTTGCCTTTATTGTTGCACAGAACTGTGACTGAGAATGGTAACTTGAAACGTAATTATCTGGAAACAAATGCAGCAGCAAGGTTTAAAAAAATGCCTGTGCATCATTTAACATCATTAGTCACAGTTATCACCAGTGATGACAAAAGCTTGGTGTAATTCTTTAATTATTTCTCATTTGTGGTTAAACGAAGCAGTTTTTTTGCCATGTTTATGGGAAAAATGGGAAAAGCCAAAGTACAGAATGTACCTGTCATTACAGAAGGTAAATCAAATGTAAAGGTAAACCATTGCATACATTTTACTATGCAATTATAAGGTAATTACATGACACTAGCAAAATGAAAGTAATATCTCCTGTTGCTGCATGCATCAGCATATCCAGTGGGAGTAGAGAATGTGAGCATTTATATTTCTGAATCAGAATCATACAGCACTAATTAGGCCTGATGGAGAACACTTAAAGCCATGTTAGTTTTGACCTCATCACCCAGAGAACAACTGGCTCAAGTTTAATGAGGATTCATTTGGGTATAATTCATTTAGGCTCCCATTCACTTCCGTCGGGCAGCGCAGATGCCCAGATAATGACCATGGATAAATCTCAGGGAGAAGAAAGTGGAAAAAAACAACACACAAGGAACAAATCGAGGATCCTTTTCAATTTCCTCTTTAAAATATTAAGCTCTGTGGATCATTTAAAAAAACGCATTTTATTTCCTGTTTTTGTAGTGCATGTTTAGTGCCTACACCTTCAAATTGCCATTTGATGGTGGAATTGAGGGGGGGGAGCCGGCTTCAGCAGAATGTCAGCAGTAATCTCAGTGGCTCAGCGGGGTTGGAGGGCGAAATGAATCTGAGGAGAATTGGAGTAGACAGACAGACCTCCTGCCTCCAGACCATTACCACTTCATCACCAGCTTTATAGACCACTATTATACCACCCTAGCACATGCACTGCTTTCAAACACTATGGCTGACCTACAGCGATGATTTTATTCACAACTGATTTTATTCACAGTTTGGTCAAACTGGCTCATCTCGCCATTTACCAATAGTACAGAGTCCTATAAATTGTATCATGAGTGGCCTAATGTTGCCATTAATACCAGCTTAGGTTCATTTTAGATGAACAAGAAGCAAAATGTAGGTCTTTTATGTCTTTTATTTATATGTAACAGTCAATATCTTGAGAAAGTGATTACTTCTATATGCTCAGTCAAAATCCTGAGAAAACAAGCCTATTGAGACAATAGTCATTATTTTCTAAATATTCAATCAAAAATTTGAGAAAAAATGAAGACATTATTTCTGCATACTTCGTCAAAAAAAATTTAGAGAAAGTCGCTATTTCTACATAATCAGTCAAAATCTTGAGAAAATAAGGTGTTATACAAAAGAACGATGTAAACGATGGATGTCTTTTCACCAAAAGGACTGTTCACACAACAATGACCTAATAAAATAATACTAATAAAATTTCCCCTCCTCTACTTATAAACATACAGTATTAACTGAAAGTTAATCTGCACTTTCAACAGAATTTGTTTGGCTGTTTCAATGAATTACAAACAAGAAATAATTGTTTGTTGTTGCTGGTTTTAACTGTGACTGCTAAGGGTTAATGTAGTTTTAGTGAGAAGTGGGGCACGACTACATCTATACGTCTATCTTATTTATTTATCTATAAATCACACCCATAAACAATGATGAGTAATAATGCTCAAAGAAATAGAACCTGGATAATCCTGCAGCTTGTATTTCAGGCACCTGTTTGTCCACCTGCTGTGTTCATTACTCATCGCCCTCCTCTCCTTCTGTCTCGGTCAGTTTGTTGCCCAGCCAAACTGTCAGCAGCTGCTGGCATCACGCTGGTATGACGAGCTCCCAGGCTGGCGGAGGCGTCACTGGGCTGGAAAGTTCATCACCTGTGTCTTCATCGGCCTCCTCTTCCCTGTGCTCTCCCTCTGCTACCTGGTGGCCCCCAAGAGCCGCTATGGCCTCTTCATCCGCAAACCCTTCATCAAGTTCATCTGCCACACAGCCTCCTACCTGACCTTCCTCTTCCTCCTGCTGCTGGCTTCCCAGCACATCGTCTCCACCGACCCCAACCGGCAGGGCCCAATGCCCACCACTGTGGAGTGGATGATCATGCCGTGGGTCTTAGGTATGGCCTTTTCTCAGTCTGCAGATTTGAGGTTCAAATCAAGGGTGGCGAAAGTAAAGAAAAGAGATTACATACTACACAGGTTAGAGGCACTGCTTCAAACAAAGGCTTAGGGAAGCTTTTCAGAGTGATTTTATTTAGCAAACTTTAAGGGCCTCTGTATGGGCCTACATCATGGGTTCTCAAACTTCATCTCCTCATGGCTCATCCGAGGTGGTGGGTGGCTGGAGGGTTGGGGGTTGGGGGGGTGAGGATTTACATAAAAAATTATAGATTATTTCTGAAGTGCTGACACAGAAAACCTGAGAACTGTGGCCTGAACAACAGTTTAAAGACCAGATTATCCATTTGAGTTCATTCACAGAAGCCAACATTTCATCTTAAAAACTGAATGATAAAAAAGAAAAGACATTTGTGTTTAGTTTATAGCTTTATATATGTCCTCTTCCGGCGCCGCTGTGGGTTAATTTTCTATGTTTGCCAAAAGAAAGAAAACGTGATTTATTGTTATTTTCAGCCTCAGATTCCTTGGCCTTTGCTCATTTTCTGTAAAGAACATCTAAAATAATCAATTTTCAGTGTCTTCACTCTGTTCACCCCCACGCATTTATATTACACATGTGGTGTCAGGCTGAACCCATGGGGAATAAAAGTGTGGAGGTACTATGTCCCTTCACTCTGTTCTCCTCCTACCTGGCCTGCTGTTAGTGTGTGTGCCTGTGTATGTGGACAACACGGACAGGCTGCTGACTGGCTACAGCTGCTAAAGGAGAACCCTATGCTGGCCACTTATGGTATTTTAAACATCTGTTATTTTTACATTAATAATGCAGTGGGTCCACCAGACCACTGAGTAACAAACACATGAACACCACACAAAGGTTAATAGTCCAAGGATAATAAAACAAACAAGTAAATTAATTAATGAATAATGAACACAATAAGAAAATGAAGATGATTATACCACTGCAATTAAAAATAAATGATTAATAATATTAAATACAATCCTGACTGACTAACTTTGCATTCTACTTTTTAAAAGCAAATGAGAGTAAAATAAAGGTGTTTCTCTGTCTCATCTTGATCTGAATTTATGCTATAAAACACATGTTTGTTAACTGGTTACTAAATGAGGAGAGCAAAGCAGTGACCTGTTTTATTTTTTATTTTTTGCATGTTATCTAATCTTAATTCAAATTTCCATAAAACAAGCGATTCCTTACTGTCAAAACTACTAGTGGTGTAACCATACACACATTTCATAATTCAATTCAAACGACACTGTGGTCTTGATTTAATACATCTTTTATACAGCAGAATATGGAGTGCCTGAAAATGTACCTGTGAACCAGTGTAAACCTAACACGTGGTAAAGTAAGTTAACATTACCTTAGCTAGCTAACAATAGCATGCTAGCTTACCTAGCACAACATAGACCATCTTAAGATAAAGCATGAGATATTCACATTAGTTCATGGACTTTTTGCCATGCATGTCATTATATAGCAGGATTTCATGCTCATGCTTTTTCTATGTAAATATCTGCTGCTATGATAATGCAAATTTCAGCTTGCTGTGGGAGTTTTTATGGGTTTGCATTGTCATTTTAGCACCAAGCTAACAGTGGCTCTGTTTACATGCCAGAATTTTCCCAATCCGATTTAATACAATCGGATTACAGATTAAGAGGTGTATATATGCACACTCTATTCAACAATCTGATGGAAAATCTTCGTTTACATGCTCACTACAAGCAATCCGATGCATTGCCATGACAGCGAACATCAGATGAGGTTCAGTCAGTGTGAGATGAGTTTCCAATTGACGCGCTTGTTTTTTCGATTTGCTTTAAAATGTACCTCGCATGTACTTATAAAGGAAGTGGCGAGAGGAAAATGTCGTGTTATGAGACACATAAGCTGGACGTCCGTTCCACCGCAGTCTTTTAAAGCTCAGAGCATAAACTTCGTCTCCTCTGCAGACCAGTTTCTGCTCCCGCCATGTTGAGCGCTATATACCTTTCCCTGTGATGTGATGCGCATGCACAGAACGTACTTACACGTTCGGATTGGAGTGTAGTTGGATTCAGGCATTTACACGGCTATTATTCTTCTATTTAACTGATTATTTATGGGTTTACCCACCTTGTTCAATCAGATAGAAACTGTATTCCGAATAGCCTCAATCAGACTACGCTATTCCGTTTGAGGTGTTTACATGGACGTATTCTATTCCGATTGAGCTATTAGTCGGATTATTAACGGATTATTAGGCTGCATGTAAACGTGGATAGTAATGCACATTCACTTTTCCACATTGAGTTTAAATACTTTTCTGCACTTGTATGATGTGCAACATATTTTTACTTTTTATTGCAATTTTTCAGTGAATCCTTCAGTAAATACTTCAAATTTTAAACCTAACTATGAGTATTAGTATTATTATAGTAGCCTGTTTGCCCATTAACCTAGCTTTTTGAAGCTGTTTGTATTTTTGAAAACTGAAATGAAACCATTTTTGGCTTTTTTAAAGTACATTTTATTAAACAGGTAAAATTTACTAACGTCCAGGCAACATGAACAGCGTATAAATTGACAGCAAAGCCCACTTTTGCCTTTAACTGTTCTACAGAAGTCTGTATGAAACACCTCTCATGACACAGTTCACATGATTGTACATGTGTGATGAAATCAAGCTGGCAATACTGAGCTGTATGAACCTTCCTCAGCTTTTCATTTGTTATTCTGGGAGCTGCATAAAGTAAAACATCTTTCTATGGGACTCACATATTTATGGAAACCATGCGTTCAGGTACATGTGAGCGCCATGCCTGTTTGAGTCTGACCTGATTCACGTTTGATCACAGCCCTAGTAACACATATCTTTTGCATGCATCGTCTGACTACTTCAATAGGTTTCATCTGGACGGAGATCAAACAGATGTGGGATGGAGGCTTTCAGGATTATATCCATGACTGGTGGAACCTTATGGACTTTGTTATGAACTCACTTTACTTGGCAACCATTTCACTCAAGATAGTTGCGTATGTGAAGGTAAGCAGTCACTCAGTGGTGGAAAATGTACTCCAAACCTGTACTTTAGTGGAAATACAATGAGCCGTACTTGCAAATGCTTGTATTTCTGCCTTCCTGTGCAGTAGATTACGAGATTACTAGCGTGTTTGAACACAAGCTTCAGTGGAAGGGACAAGACCCAATGTCTGAGCGTTTTATAGAAAGGCTTTTAAAGATAATTTCAGTGTTTTTATTGCATAGTTCTCTAATTAGGATGTTAGTAAAGTCACTCTGAGTGGTCTGATGAGAAATGGTGCATTGTTGAAACTGATTTCTTGGTGATAGGAATCAGGGGTCATGATGTCAACAACCATTTTATATACGATCCAAAATGGCCAGTGAACCCATGCATGTCTTCCAAGTTTTATATGTAATGTTAATGACAGCAAAACAGTGAAAAGTCTGAAAATGGAAGTTTTGTTTGGGGACTATTTTTTCATATTTGAAACCATTTCATGTAATAACTTCATGCTAGGTGGTTTTAAGAGGCATTAAAAGTTTCTTTAGAACAGTAGTTCACATCAAACCACTCTGAATGACACAGTTTACCGGTACACTTCTCTGAGTATATCATGTGTATTGTCAGTATGTCTGAAACAATGAACAACAGCACGTATCATAAAAATTACAGAAAGCCTGCGAACAATGTGATAAAGTGTTTAGCAACTGTATAAATTGAAAAGTAACAAGCAGCTGAATGGATGTCAGCCCATTATGTCCCATTAGCCCATTATGTCTCATTTTAATTACTGATTTTTTCCAATTATTTGATGTTTATTCTTCTGTTCCTTCTTAGTTTGTTTTCACAAACTTAATTAAAAGAAAACTTGTACTCATAGATTTTCAGAGTTTTTTTTTTAATGTAGGCCTGTTCTTTTACTGGTGCACTGTATCTGTTCTGTCCACACCAGTACAGCGGATGTAAACCCAGGGACACCTGGGAGATGTGGCACCCCACGCTGGTGGCCGAGGCTGTGTTTGCCATTGCTAACATCTTCAGCTCCTTGCGCCTCATTTCCCTCTTCACGGCCAATTCTCACCTGGGCCCCCTGCAGATCTCTCTGGGCCGAATGCTGCTGGACATCCTCAAGTTCCTCTTCATCTACTGTCTAGTGCTGTTAGCCTTCGCCAACGGCCTCAACCAGCTCTACTTCTACTATGAGACCAAAGAGGACCGGAACTGCAAGGGCATCAGATGCGAACGTCAGAATAACGCTTTCTCAACGTTAGTATAAGTAGCTGTCTGCTAAAGCTCTTTGACCTTTCTGTTACCACCACTGAAAAAAAAACATGTTGCCATTTTATTTGGGATGATAAGGATATGGGGTTTATAAGCTATTAACAGACACACACACACACACACACACACACACACACTTTCTAAGCCGCTTATCCTGGGTCACGGAGGGCGCTGGAGCCTATTGTAGCCGTCAATGGGCCGGAAGGCAGGAAACACCCTGGATAGATCATCAGTCCAGTTATTAACAGCACAACTTTTTTTTTCTTTATTTTTTTTTGCTAGTTTAAATTTTTTAACCATTCATGCAACTACAGGCAGAAGCCCAGCTACAGCATAATGTATGCTGCTCTGACAGAGTCTGTGATTGTAGCTCTCTTGTTCAAAAACAGCTTTTAAATGGCTTTTGAAGCAACACTTTTAGCAGACTGTGTGAGACAGTGCTTGCATGAGACCTATGGATACATTAATAAGCAGCAAACTAACTAAAGCAACAGCTCCAGTTTATATATATATATATATATATATATTTTTTTTTTTTTTTTCCTCAATAGATGTTGATGATGCAAATTTAAAAATGTGAGAACTGTGATTTACAGGTCCAGGTTTACATGAACTCTGCATTCACAAGATTAAAATACTATTACTAGATTACTGAAAGGGATAAATACTTTCTGATGTAACTTATTATGGTTTAGTTTGTCCTCTAAAATACACTTTTTTAAATGGAGAAAATATTTT
>NC_051227.1:22508657-22523657 GCF_015220715.1 Pygocentrus nattereri | reverse complement strand
CCTTATAGCGTCACCTCTAAACTGAAGAAGCAAATTTGAACTCCAAACATATCTTAACTTCATCTGTGGTTTTCCTTTAATCAAATCATACTACACCATTTATTCAAGCTTTGCCCTATGAAACAATGCGCCCCTGACCAATCTGACCTCTATATATAGCACTTATTGTCTTATAGTAAAATATATAGAACTTTACTTCTGTTGGCCATAAAAACCTCCAGCGCTGTGTTCTGGAGCAGGTAGCGTCGGGCAAATACTGCTCGGATCTCACTGAACATCCATTTCCCATGAAGTCCTTCAGTATAGGCCAGCACCTGAAGGGATAGAGGAAGAAAGCCACTGATTAAGCCTGGGAAGCCTAGAATTATTATTGCTTTGTATTACATAGTTGTTTATATGCAATTACATACACACTACATAGTTACATGCATTGCATTTTACATTAATCTGATATCAAAGCATAAAAAAGGCAATTATGTAAAGACACTTGTGTCCATGAAACAAGACCAGGCAAAACAACAATTTGTCATCTAATTCAAAGCACAACAAAATACTTGCTTATTGATTAATTAGCTTATTTCTACAGGCTACAATAGGACAAACAGCTAAATAAATCGGAAGAAAAGGAGTTTCATGGAGGACCTTCATTTAACCTCTTAACAAGCCATGGGCTCAGTTTTATTATACACTTCTATGGCCTAAGAATAGCTTCATTTTTTTGCAATGACGTCCCTGTAGATGTTGAACAATAAGCCTTTGTATGAAATAAACCTGGAGTGTTAAGGGGTTAAAATAGGTATCATACTTTCTGTAATGGAAAGTGATCATGATCATGCTCGGTGATGACTTGCTGTTTACATATCTGCATCCAAATTCCAATCCAGACAGTAAAGCCAGTGCCAGTGCATCACTTTGAGTGGCCTGATGTGGGTGTGATCCACTGACAAAAATATGCTAGCCTTGTCAGAAATGTTGGCCGGCATCCATTAGAAATGCATTCGCGTGACAGTGATGCTTGCTAGCTTTGATTGTCAAAGCTGAGACGCTTCTAAAAAGCGATACCCGCTAGCCTGCATGTTTCTGACATGGCTCTCTCCACTGGCTTGCTACTTCCACTGGGCCGCTGCAACACGACCCCCGCGGGGATCTGGAAACTGTAAATAATCAATACCAACATAGGGCTTGGCTGAAAGAGGGATCATTAGTGCAGCTCTATGGAGGGATCCCAGGGGCATCGGAGGGCCGGATCAAGAGTCTCTCACTGACAGGTGAAAATAAGGCCCCTTCAGCCGCCTCAAAATGACAAAGAAGGATGTGCATACTATTCTCTCTCTGATGTACACACACGTATGTAGATATGCACGCACACACAGGCTGAGCACACAAACAGCTTCCAGATTGGGAAGCACGCAGATGAAAGGCCTTTCTGCCTTCATGCAGGGATGAAGTGAGACTTGACATTCTCGACTGCAAGTGAAAGTGAGCTTTGGGTGGAAGGGCAACACGAACAGTGAGTGAGTGAGTGAGAGAGAGAGAGAGAGAGAGAGAGAGAGAGAGAGAGAGAGAGAGAGAGAGAGAGAGAGAGGCCACAGCAGGGTTAGCACCCATTCTACTGCTCATTTAACCCGGAAATATATTACACGAGTTGACCTGTCCATGCTTTTGTGTTCTTTCATAGCAACTGTTGCAACGTTGTTCTATCTTTATTAAATGTTCAGAAGAAATCACATTCACCTCAATGAGAAACAGTAGAACAGAAATGGAAATGATATTTATTTTGTGTGCGTGTGGAAGACTGATTGGGTGTAGTTTTTTGGTTGTGCAAGCAAAACTCTTTGCTGTTATTTCCAAACTGGCTAATGTTTAGTTTCAACAGCACAGTGCAGCTCATTAGGGCAAGGGTGCACAACTCTGGTCCTGGAGGGCTGGTGTCCATCACAGTTTTGAGGTTTCCCTACTTAAACACCCCCACTAAGCCTGGCAATTAACAGATAAATGCAGTCAGGTGTGTCTTAGTAGGTAAATCATCAAACTATGCTGAACCCTCTAGGACCGGAGTTGTGCACCCCTGCATTAGGGTAAGATTTAACCTTGACATAAATATACATACATACACACACAGTCATATGTGAAGGCTGAACAAGGCTGGTCAAATGATATTTTGTTAACTTTTGAGTGAAAATCCAGGAAGAAATCCTCCACAGTAAACAAATTACAAAAAATGAATGATGGCCCTTTTTATAATTAATATGATCCCTTTTTGCAGATTTTAAAGCACAATTTCTAGTTAATTGCTGAATTTAATATATTGGAAAAAAATAACATTAAATGTGCCATAGCTTTTGCACAGACCAAATTTTATGTTTCATTTTTCCTGCAATATGTTCACATTTTATTCCTAAACATTTTATTTCAAGGCAGCTGTCTGAAATCCAAAAAACTAGTCATTAGAACCAGTTCAAAGCAGCATAAGCAACTTATTCTTTTCATCTGAATGACTAGCTGCGCACTGAGTAATGAAGTTACTTTTTTGCAAAGAAGTAATAAGTAAAGTAATCTCATTATAATTTGAGAGAAGCAATAATCTACTTTTTGAATAACTACCCCCACAATGTTTGTCTGTTTTGTTTGAAAAATTCAAACACTTCAAGTAAATCAGACTTAGTTCTACTCCATCACATGCATTTGCTAAGTAATGTCAATTTGTTGAATAATGTCATCATTGTTTTTAAAAAATAAAGTCTGCTACAGTTTCTAATTAGATTAATGAGATTTTTTGACAATGTTCCTTAAAGCTCGTCTAACTATAAAGAATAATTTTACAAGTCAATAGTAAGCAAGGCACATATAATACAGGAAAAAAGCCAGTATAAGAAAACATCATAGGGTCATAGGGTAGGTCATTAAACGTGATGTTTCTCAGACTAGAATGTAGACATGATCTGGGCAAAGACTCTTATCCTAATGGATCCCATCAATAGCCTTGGAATCTAAGAGTGTCTTGATCTGTAGCACATGTGGTTGGTCTGTTTAATTTGGTTCAGTAACTAGTTTTGAGTTGGGCATTGTGTGCTTCCTCACTGTGTAGTGCAGGGGTGTCAAATTCTAGTCCTGGCAGACCAGTTTTGCATTCTACCTCATTACGCACACCTGATTCAACTCATCAACTAATGAGCAACATCTTTGTAAGTTTACTTAGCTTAGTGTTAGAAGACATTAAGCTCTGCAGATCATTCAGGCCTTGAGTTTGTGGTTCAGTGTGTGATCTCCAATTTTCCATTTGCCAGATATTGAAAATTCCATCTTTACATGATCTGTTTAGGATTTTTAGAGTTGTTATGTGCATCCAAAGCTTTGGAGGATTGGACAGCATGGGCCAGCGGGTCTGGACCTGCTTCATTTCTCTCTGGAACGGCACTCAGTGCCAACGCAGACATGAGAGAGTCTCCAGGGCTCAATTAAAACTGGATTATGCCTCAGTATCCTCCAGCATCTTCCTCCACTCTTCTTCTAACTGTCTCCGCCAAAAATGTACGACCACTTTCACCACAAGCAATTCCCCAGACACAAACAAAAACATACACAATGCCTCGGCATCAGCCTTTGCCTGCCACATTTATGAACCCTCCTCAGGCTTCTTAGAGATGTACTAATTTGTCTCCCAGTCTTTGTGAGATGGTTCCATGTGCTTCTAAACGAGTGTATGGTACTGTGCAAAAGTCAGAGACCAGTTATCATTCCTTTAACAGTTAGACAAAGTTATTCATGTTTCAGGAGACATTTATAAGGAGATTGCATATAAATGACTGACTTGCATAAGGAAATGGGAAATCAAAAGAAAATATATGAAAAAACACTAGTTTTGAAACTGGATATAAGCAAAAGATATATGCAATATGGGGCTCCTAACAACCATGCAAGACCTGGCAGACCACCAACACTGTCCCCAACAGATGTACAGAACTTTATCATTTAGTCTTTGAGAGAGAGAAGAAAATCAAGCTCCACTCTTGATTAAGATCTGAAAAAATCCAGAGGTGTTTCTGTCCTCCCTCCCACTGTGAGAAGACAACTAAGCACTATGAGTCTGAAAGGATGTGTAACTGTCAAGATGTCATTAGAGGAAATGGAAAAGAAAAAAAATTTAAGACTGAACTTTTAATGTGTGTAAAAAAATCCATGAAGATTTCTTTAAAAATCTGAAAGCAAGACTCCCAAAAAGAATGGAAGCTGTAATAAAGGCTGATAATGAACAATAAATACTAAAAAGAAAAAAGATATAGTACTTTTAAGTTTGTGTGTGTTTTTTAATGCTGAAAAAAAATAAAAAATTGCTTAATGTTTTAACTTAAATAAATTAAGGTTGGTACCCAGAGCTGTACCTAGCCCCTACTGTGTTTCACCAAAGCTAACCTTGACTGATCCCCAGCAACCGAAACCTCTCTTACTATTTTAAATACAGGTTGTTTTTTTTTTATTGAAAAAGCATCTTTCCTCATGGGAAGCAGCTAAATGTCCCCACAATGTCAAAATGCAAAAAGTTTTCCATCATCCTGGTGACAACAGGTCCCCGCAAAATGATGAATACAAATACCTTTCCTCACACAGATGCAATTAGGACAAGACACTTGTACTGATATATGGAGGAAAAAACACCAACACACAGTGTGACCAGACATCAATCAGCTTCTTAGATATTTTAGACCACAGGAGAAACTACGGTATAATGTGTTTAACAGGCTTTGCTGTAACTAAGCTAAAGCCACTGAGTCAATGCTCTAATGAATATTTCAGTCACTGGAAACGTGACTGATTAGAAAAGTAATTGGCTGGTGTATCACTGTGCATCAATAACTAATGATATTGTTATAATATGCAACAATATGATTCTTTTTCCATTTGTTTTGATGTCAAGAAATGTCAAAACATGGCAAAATTACATGTAAATGTGTTTTTTTTCTTTTCCAAATTATTTCCTCTTCTACTGATGAGCACAAATATGTCAACTGAATGTACAGAATTTGCAATCTTCACATAATTTCTCCATTTGTTTGAAAGAGTTACAAGTAAGAAATAATTAACATCAATAATTAAAACGCTTTTTTTATCTATGCCCATAACTGCAGCTCCTAAGGGTTCATTGTGCACTGTGGATCTCCATGTTGAAGATGCCTTGGTGTGCTTGTTATACGTTTGCAAAGGATGACCTGAAAAGGGCAAAATATTACAGCCTGCTTTTTGCATAGCAGAATCCATCTGCACCTCCAGCAGTGTGTGTTTGCACCTTTCTGTCTATGACAAAGCACAGGCCAAAGGGTTAGACAACAACAAAAGATGCTGGCAGTAAAAAAAGAGAAAGAAGAAAAAAATATCTCTCAAAACAGCCCACATCAGAAAAAAAATTGTCACAACACCAGAGGCTGGCACTTCAAAAACCAACAAGCCAGGGTCCCTGTAGACTCGGAGGTCATTGACAAAGCACAGCGCTCACCCACAACCCCCTTTTTTGTTGCTTAGACAGAAGGAAAGGAGGGCAAGAGAGGGAGGGGAAGAGAGAGAGTGAGGGAAAGCGAGCGAGAGAGAGGCCCAGCTGTAAGGAACAGGGCTTAATGAACCTGTCTGGCTGGGCTGTCCGCTGCCTGTCAGAGGTGTCAGAGCAGTGACGAGTGTCGGGGACAGGAGTGCCCCCGGGTCCCAGACAGGCCTGCCAGCTGGAGGCTTCCACCCCAATCTAATCACGCTAGCCCCAGCAGCACCAGCAGCAGCAGCAGCAGAACAGGGCCAGGCCCGGCATTGCTCTCCCTGCACCCGCCTCACACGGCTGCCCATCTTACACCATGACCTCTGTACAGCCCCCCTGCCCCATTCTTATATATCTGTAGGGACCCCTTTTGCAAATACGTCATGGAATTATTTTCAATATCAGCATGTGAGTTAAATAACCTTAAAAGTATAACTAATCAAGACATGTTTGGTGTCAAAATTTTCCTTCTTTGATTTTGCACTGGAGCTACAGGGCTAATGTAGGCTCAATATATGAACAAATTACCATTTTATGTTTTCAACTGCTACATATTGCAATAAAAATTGCAAAATAAAATCTGTTCTTAACAAAGGTCCTAAGAAAAAGTCTATGTCAGATTCATGATTTGTTCTTAAGACACAGAGCTGTTCATACCTTCGTGCTCTTGAGTGTGTAGATTCTGATCTTACCTGGGACCAAAGAAAACATTAGTGAATGTCAGACTCTTCATGAAAACTGTGTAAGTGGGTTTTACGAAGAAATTTCTTCTTAAGAACGGTTGGTGAATAACGGCCATTTTGCCTGAAAATGAAACAAATGGTCCCTGATTTATGCACAGTGCTGTAGCTCCAGGACAAATCTACGGACACCAAATATGCCTTTGCTCATCATCAGCATCATCTAACCCAATTATCCTCCTGGGTGGCAGGGGCGCTGGAGCCTATCCCAGTGCTCAGACACACAGACATGCACATTCATACCCCTAGAGGTAATTTTTGTACCTCCAGCTAGCCTGACTGCATGTCTTTGGACTGTGTGAGGAAACCTATACCGACATGGGTAGAACATGCAAAGTGCACATAGAAAGGACCCTAGTCTCCTGGACAGGGAATTGAACCCAGGCCTTTCTTGCTGTGAGGCAACAGTGCTGCCCACAGTGCCAACATATCTATTGGGACTAAATTTTGGAGTTTAAAGTACAAAGCAGAAGTAGATTTTCACATTGTAAGGTTTGCTAGCTCTGCTAGATTGAAACAAGAAATGGGGCTCTGCTGACAAATGCAATTTACCAAGCATTCTCAATGATATTGATGATGACATCCAAATCAAATCTTTTCCTTCCATATTTCAGTAATGGGCACCATGACTACTGGTGATATAAGGCATTGTGAAAGGGGTAAATACATCAAAAGAATCTGTCATATTTAAACCGGACACCATTTTTCGCACACCCCCTTGAGAAATGAGTGCAATCCCTCTAAATGTCAAATTTGTGCTGAACTGGGACGGGGATATAATTCAGCGGAGGCCGAAGCCAGCATGACTGATATATTTATAAAGGGGGGTCGTCTGTTGCACTGACAACCTGCCATCTATAGCACCTCTGCTGGGCTGTCCACAGATTTGTCTAATAGGCTTCCACTGTTAAAGCTCAATGAGGGAGTGTTAGAGGAGAGTGAGAAGTGTGTGGAGGATGTGAGAGACACACACTTTCGTCTCACCCAAAAATTGTGACTACTCTCCAAGGAGAGAGAGAATGGAAAGTGTGTGTGCATGCGAGAAAAAGCTGAATGACATGCTGAGATCCCCCAAGGTTTCCGAAACAGCCAGTGTCTCAGAGCCAAGCCTTGAAGATGACCCAACGCTGACGTCCAGCCAGGTAGAGAATACAACTGTAATGTACTGCATTCAAAAACATCAGATCCATAGATACTCAATCCCAGTGCTGGTTCCGAGAGTACACAGACCACCAATAGCCACTAGTTTTTACACCTTTATGTAATTGCAGATGCACAAATAGGGTTATATGGTAATCATTGGAACAAAATCTCATAAGGCCTATACAGGAGAAGGAACAAAAAAAACACTGCTGGTCCTATTTTCATGAATTTCTGACGCAGCTTAAACAGCACCTGGTCTGTTCAAATTATGTAAAAAGGTCTAAATAACTCAATATATAAATAAAACGAAAATGACAAAAATGGGGACACCATGTTTTGTACCAACAGTGACCATATGTGTTTATATGATTAAAACAATTCATCATGATTAATCGCATTATTTTGTGTAGTCAAAGACAATCAAGAAAATTTCTACAATGTACATCAAATCATTCTTAATTTCAAACTTTGTTTACATCTCAGTGGTTGCGTTCAGACACATCAGTGGATTTCTGCTTAAAGTATAGGTGTTTTCCATTAAGTATGATCAAATAGTTTTCTTTGCTGTGTGAGGCCCTGATGTAGTACAGTGCAGTGTAGGTCATAGAGTGGGTCAGTAGTGCTAGCAGACATGGTAGAGAGTTCTGTTGGAGGGACTGAAGGCCAAGTAAAGCACATGACACTTGCTAGTAAAGAGTCTGCTTGCTTCATCGTCAGCTGCTGTTGGTCTCTGACTAGAGGACAGGTAGTGGAGGATGACAGGATGTGACTACTCTTCTCTGTTTATGCACGTGTGTATGTGTGTGTGTGTGTGTGTGTGTGTATGTGTGTGTGTATGTGTCCCTGACAACATGTCCAGGCTTACATTGCTGTTGTTTTCTTGTCAAGGCTGCCCTTTTGACCACAAATTCAACTCCAAAGAAATAAAATTCCCCCCTTCAATTACAGTATGTTGTTAATGTTAGTCAAGGCTACTGTTATAGACAGAAATATTCACATATTTTAAATATTTTACCAACTGGCCTTTATGAAGCAGAATAATGAACTGAAAAGCCATAAAACTACATAGGATTCAAACAGTACAACCGGTTCGCATCATCATGGTGCAGAGTTTAAAGCTAAATCTCATCTTTTTTAAGTTGCAGCGGTGAACCAAACATTTTGACTTCTTTCTGCACTAATCCTGAACCCAAACACTTCACCAGAACTTTCTAATCCTTTCGCGAGGCTCCTGTTTAAAATTCTAGACGACAAACAGCTCAAAATCAAAGGGCGCATTTCCCATCTGATCTCCCCCGGTCCGTGACATCTGCTCTAAGGGCTGAAAATGAGGAAATTTAAAATTCCTTCAGATTCCACACAGCTGAGTTCATATCTCAGGCGCAATAAAAGCGCCTCGTCTCCCTGAGCAGGTATCGCGGGACAGAGGAGGCGGTTTTGCATAATCAGTGTCACTATACATTTAGGGCATGTGAGAGTGTGTGTCGGGGTGACAGGGCTCCAGCGGTGGAGGGAGACATGGGTGATAAAGGGAACAGCGCCACTCGGAGAACCGTCTAGAACGTCCAGCTGGATTCGTCAATAACACTTGCAGTGGTTAGTGGTTTATGAGCCTTGAGGACCTGCATTCAAATGTGAGAGATTTGTTTTGCATAGAAATATTTAATGTGCTTTGGTTTCTCGCTGATTTCTCAGTTGCAACATAGAAAAATGCACAGGAGGCCATTCTCTTAGGTTTCCATTCATGTTTTTGAATGGATAAACATTATTTATGTGATTTAATCTTTTAAACTCCAAAGACTCTTAGTAAGAATACTCTCTAGAGTGACAAGTCCTGGGCTGCAACTAGAAACAACTGCTTTATTTATTATTACTCACTACATTACTTGTTATTACTTATTAAGTTCTATTTTTTGGACACAGAAATAGTGATGCCTGGCTGAATAATTTAGAATAAACCTGAATGACTGGGTCAATTAGAAATGATTTTTAGTAACATTCTAATTTAAGTAACCAAATTCTCATTAATGCAACACAATAAGATCTGACAATGAATAAGGTCCAATATTTCACAATTTTACCTCATTACTGCAACACATTGACAGATTTTCACGTTTTCTCTTACATAAAAGCTAAAATATTCAACAAATGACTAATATAAACTCGTCTTTCCAATTTAAAAAATGAATATGAATACAAGTAATGTAAAACATATATGTGGATATATTGCAGTAATGAGAATACATTAAATGCAGCTTCCACAGATGAGTGTCATGCTAGAAGTTATTTCCAGCTACTACAATGACATCAAATTGTTTACCGCAAAAGTATACTGAGTTCAAAGTATCATTTACAAGATAAACCTACAGTTGATTCTGGCAATATCAGTAATATCAGTAACAACAGCACCAGAGGACACTTTCAGTAGACTACACTGTACAGTGGTCCTAAGGGTAGATCTGTAAGTGGAAAGCTAGAGTTCCCATGAAATAAGACATAATGTAATGGTATGAGGGTGAAAGGCTATAATTACAGAGGAGCTGGAAATATGATTTATTGGTTTGAGCATACAACCGCTGCACTCACTTGATGTTAGTGATGAAAACTAAAAAAAACTGTTCACTCTATGGAACTCATGTGAGCTCTGTGTTCACACAATGGAAAAAAGTGCTAATGAATTACTGATATTAATACATTCTGATGTAGTTCATTTTGTCCACTCATACAATATTATAACTTATAAAATGAATGATAATGAATATATATTACTTCAATCTTTAGTGTATAAATATACAAAAAAAATCATAAACCTTTCCACATACGCTCACAGACAGACACAGACACAGACACAGACACAAATCCATACTGGCAAAAATATGCCCTCCCTCCACAAATCCAGCTAAATGGCTTGAGTGGGGGTGAGTTAAGGAGCTTGGAAGGCAGAGCCTGATTTTTTTTTCTTTAGGGCGCTTTCAGTGAGCCCACACTAATGGCTGCTGTTCAGGGGCTCCGCTTGATTAAGACGGGTGAAATCTCCCTGCCTGCAGAGCCGCAGAGAGCAGCCAGACTCAGAGCGAGGCTCCTGGCGCCGCAATCCACACTGGAACGAAGAATAGAAAAGGTGGGTGTCAAGAGAGACACACAGAGAAGGAGGCTAGTGAGTAACAATGAGAAAGACCAAAAAAAAAAGGAGCGAGCGAGTAAGAGACAAAGGAACCAGCTAGGAAGGTCTGGGAGCTTTGAATTTGAGGGGGAGGGATCTGTGCTTGTTAGTGTGTGTGGGTGTGTGCAACCAAGGGAAAAAGGAGGCTGCATGATGAGCAATGAGCGCCTCTCACTTCTGCAATTAATCTTGTCTTTCTACCTGCACTCAGCCTGTGTACCCTACAAGCATCTATTATCCTTCCACTGCCTGCTATCCCTACAATAACTCCACACATTTGCCGAGCCTCTTTTAATTCTGCCTGTCGTGTGCGGTCCCTCAGCCGGGGAGAAAGCGCTCCTCCTCCTCACACGGGGCGCCAACTGAGGATTATCCCCAGTGACACCTTAAGGACACATCCCTCCTCAAATCGAAGCCATCATTTCGGCTAGCGTAGCGACGAATTACCCTGATTTGTCTGCAAATTCGCCCAGAGCGCAACAAGCCTGAGTGAAATGTTGCAGGTTTTCATTCAGACGTTAGTGCTTGTAGAAGCATAGCATGATAATAGTAAGGCTCTGTGTGTGTGTGTTGGGGGAGAAGCGGATTTTTTTACCCTCAGGGGCTTGTGAGAGGGGACTAGAACGAAGCTGAGGATGGTAATCTGGCTGTTGAGTGCAGTAGATAATTTGCACTTGATCCCCTTGTAATTATATAGTTTAAATCTTTTTACCCGGGCTAATCCCACACCGCAACGAGACGTCTTCCAGGGCGTGTGGGCGGAGCTGCTGGGCGCCGCTCGTCAACGGACATCTTACTCCTGCAGCAAGCTTACGGAAGTGGGAGGAGAGAGGGCTTACTGACATAATTATTTTGACTGCTCTTATTTCGGGCCCCATGCGTTTTGCATATCGCATCCCACCATGAGGGGGATCAGGATAGGCAGGATTCAGCCTGGCACAGAGAGGCAAGAGCAGGAGAGTGGCATTTCAGAAGGCTTTCAGCTAAACACTCCCAGTTTATATTAGGCCTACAGCATTACTGTGGCCATCCTGAGTGTTGTTCTAGTACTCTGGGCCTTCATGTGCTCTCGTCTACTCCAATTTAAGTTGAGGCAACCTAATGTATTTTTTGTGAAGAAGCAAAAGGGAAAATGAACATTCTGTAAATGAAATAAAGAATGACATGTTTACTTTGTTTCTGATCAAACTGTGCATGATTCATCAGATCACACCATTTAAATAATAAATCTTTTGGTGTTGTTTTGTGTTGTCACTTTGGCCTTGCTTTAAAATACCTTTTCATTTTTGATCACGTCACCCTGCACCAGTATACAGGGAAAATATCAGCCAATAACGTCACATTTAACATCCCACTTCCACCACCAAAACCTATCAAACCCTTTAGTTGGCACATGGAGTCCCAGATACTGTGATGTATCTGATTCAACTGGACTTCAAATATAAAAGCCATTTATAATGGGAAATGGTTGTTATTCACAGCCGATGATTTGCTTTTCCAAATAGCTGAATTATTGGAATAGTGTCGTTGGTGATCCAACTGTCCTCTTACATGGTGGACTAGAGCTTAACTGAGCTTGAAATTCTGGTCTGCAGCCAAACACGGCCTGAGAACTTCAATCCAAATCATACCATCAAGTTTTGAGTCCGAACCCAACCGAGCTGGACAAGACTTTATCCACACCTGACCTGAACCACATCATAGAGTCTGGTGTCTGAAAATTCTGCCCAAATCTGACTCTAACCAGCCCGTGCCGAATAAAACCAGCTAGGACATATGTTTACAAAAGGTGGTGCTTCAAGCATTCTTTAGCAAAGGCAATTGTTCTATTATCTTTACATGCTGAAATAGTTCTTCAGATTGAATGTGTTATGTATGGTTCTCTATGAAGCCTTTTTTGAAAATAATTCTGTATAGCACCAAAAGGGGTTCTGCTATTACTATGATGTCAAGCTTGCAACAACAAAAGAACCTTTTTGGTGGTGCTATATAGAACCATTTTCAAAAAGTTTCTATATATAACCAAACACAACACATTTTTGTCAACCTGAAGAATGATTTAACGATGCAAAGAATGCTTCAAGCATACATATGGTTCTTTGAGTGTTCATGGTTCTATATGGAACCACTGTCTTTCCTAAAGAACCCTTAAAGAGCCATGTTGAAGTGTATAGCATTGGTTACTGCTTAGTGACAAAAACAGCCATCATTAAATAATCAGTAAGTGAAATTTAAAAAATACATAAAAATGTATGATACACTAAATGATTTAGCTGTACAAAACTAAGTTTAAATTAGACGTTTTTATATAAAAAAGTGCAAATTCATCATGACTTGCTTTCAAACAACACTCCAAAGATTAGTTAGTATGGCACAGACTTTCCCACATGTGCTTTGTGTCCCACACATCCATTTCCAAGGTACAACAGTGGCTTTAGGGTCCAACTACGCACCTTAAATACATTTTCTCAGTAGGAAAGTCAGTATTTGTATCTTTTCATAACCTAATGTTTTAAAACAGAAAAATAAAATAAAAGCCTGGAGAGGAGACAGGGTGTGTGGAGTCAATACAACTGTAAAATATAATTTCAATGGCTGACTAAAGGTACTGAGATGTATCCTTGAGGGTACTGCTCCAGTGACAAGAGAGGTACTGCCCCAGTGACAGTTTAGTACCTTTATTTCTGAGAGTTCTTATTGAGGAGAAATGAAAGGGAAACACAGGGTACAATCTGTTAAAATTGGGAGGCAGACTGCAAGAATTTGGACCTGAGCCCAACATACTTTTGGGATTGATGTCCAAATCCAGCCAACCCCAACCAAACTCTATGTGAGCAGTGCTGGGTTCATATTGGGTTCGAAACAAATACATGAAGCTTTACACCTCCCTACACCAATTAGAGTCCTTGAGCAAGACTCCTGAGATTATATTCACCTGCCTTTGTCACATAATTCAGTTGTGAGCAACTCTGGATAAGAGTGTCCGTCCAATGCATAAATGTAAACATGAATCCACCCTAATACCTTGTAGAACACCAGATGACAACATTACACGGCGCGTAATATTTTAACATATGATAAAAGTCAGCTTTTAGTCAAGCAAGTGATTTGATTCAGAACAGAATATGAAGGTAACTGAACATTCACTCCTGAAGACCAGAAGGAGGAAAAGATGGATGACTGGAGGGTGTGTGTGCATGTGTGTTTGTGTGTGTCCCTGCAGGCCATAGGGACTGCAGGCCATCTTGCAGGCCTGCCAAAGCTGACAGACTGTGACAAGCTGCTTGGCGTGCGGCTATTTGACTAATTACACTGGATTACAGCATATTAATGCAAGCTGTTTTCTCCAGGGTCAGCGACCTAGCCACACTAGCTCCTAAAGCACCAAGGCAGGGGGATAAGGGAAAAAAAAGAAAGAGAGAGATTTTACCTTTTTTCAGAAAATGAAAATAGAAGCTGCTCCCTTCTTTTGTCTTGCCTGATCAGAGAATGTGTATATCAAGTGAAGGACTAAGACATGCTGTCTCCTCCACAAAAAAGCCTGCAAGGCAGTTCCCATACACAGCCAAGAGGGATTCTCTGGTAACAACCTCTGTCTCTCTCTCTCTCTCTCTCACTCACTCTACAGCTTGGGAAATGGGTGAAATAGGAGTGCTCATAAAGTGCACCAAGGACGGCAAGTTCATAAAGTGATTTATTGCTCATGTGAGTAAACGCTCCCTAAAGCTGGATCATAGGCGTTTTCTCATTGATTGAGCTATTGTGCTGAAATCAGATCTTGATTAATGAGCGACCGTCAGAGGGGAGAGGGCTAGTTCTGGGGAGAAAATCTTTATTTTGCAGTCCGCTAGGCTGTGAAATGCAGAGGATCTTTAAAACTGGACACCGGTATGCGAGATGCGTACGTCTCGGGGAATGTGCCGGTTTGTGATTTCAGAACAACAATGACGAATGTGCAAGCTCTTAGAAAATGCATTAATCGCCAAAAATATGCTTCCTGAAAGAAGAGAAACTGTGATAAATATAATGGTGCAGCAATTTTAATACAGTATCGACAAAAAAAGCAACATTAGAGTCTGAAAGGGCTTCCAGGGGTCCCTCATTTACTGTCTTTTGAGGAAAATGAGTAGTCAATGATCAAAGCTAGGCATCTGGGTCCATTCTATCAGAGTAGAGTGGGTGGAGGTGGAGGGGTTATGTTATGCATCTGTGTAGTAGACATTACTGTGCAAAAGTTTTTTGTATTTTGGCCACAACGTATAGTTATTTTTCATCATCAGGAGAAAAACAGAAAATATATTTAACAGAAAATTAGACAGAAGCCTGAAAAATACTACATTTTTTCAGTATTTAGTGTGTCCTCCCTTCACCTTTATTATAGCTTCCATTCTTATTCAGGGACTTGCTTTCCGTTTTTGTTGTTTTTCCACACC